>NC_052060.1:43008347-43153347 GCF_903992535.2 Arvicola amphibius | reverse complement strand
TTGAATAGTCATATAGTATTTGAGAGCTACAATAACTGTGAACTTACAAAAAAGTGGAAAATGACAGATCATGATGACATTCATCTAACATCAATAATCTTTGCGAATACTCAAATTTACAATGAATTTCTGAAAGAAGTCGATATGTATGATTTATGCAATCTGTAGTTCTCTAATAATTTTTCACATTCTTTCTATTCCTATTTATAATTCTGTAACGGTATGATCATGAACATGTAGAGAACTATAATTATGTCTTATAAATATGATTTTTTTCTATGAAGACTCTTATTCTATCACACATCCTAATACTCTTATACAAAGGGGATTATTTTCTTTGAATAAAAATCAAAGGCTAGCTTGGAAATCTGTATAATGAAGTATTAGAATAGGCTGGCTTCCCATTCTCATATGCAGGAGTCATTTCCTTGAGGGAGGGGAAGATGAAGATGTGTAATGGCAGGAAATTAGGAAAAGTTTTGTTAATATCTGATTTATTTCATTAAAATTCAAGAAAGAATTATAGAATAACAATATTTTCCATACTATTCTTTGTACTTTTCTTTATTTTTTAAAAGAAAACAAACTATCTTTTTTATTTTACATACCAATCCCAGTTCCCACTCCCTCCCTTCTTTCCATTGCCTCCATCCCACTCCCACCCACTCCTCACAGAGGGGAAGGCACATTGCTTAGAAGAAAGAACAAGGCTCTCCCTACTATATCTAAGTTGAGCAAGGTATCCATCCAAAGAAAATGGGTTTCAAAAAACCAGTACAAGCAGTAGTGATAAATCCTGGTGCCACTGCTAGTGACCCTGCAATCTGCTCCATGCATACAACTGTCACCCACATTTGTTTGGTCCTATGCTGGTTCCTTCCCTGTCCAGCTAGAGTTGGTGGGCTTCCGTTAACTCAAGTGAGCTGTTTCAGTTGGTATCCTTGTCATGGTCTTGACCTCTTTGCTCATATTCTCCCTCCTCATACTTTTTGACTGGACTTTGGGAGCTCAGCCCCGAGCTCTGCCTCTGCCTGCTGGATGAAGGTTCTATGGTGTCATTTAAGATAGTCATCAGCCGGGCGGTGGTGGCGCATGTCTTTAATCTCAGAACAGTGCCTCATGTGACCTATAGATATGTTATTTCGTAGGTCTGATGGCAATAGATGCTAAGTAATAGAACAATTGGAAATCCCCAAATTCATTGCTTACATCCCTGTGCTTTGCCTTTGATCACTGAGGTCAAACCTTAGGCAGTTTCCTTTTCAGCTGACATCTAGCTAGATTTCAGCCAGGAATAAATCCTTGTGGAAAGTCAAAGAGAAGGTGCAGGCAGTTCCCTTGTTTATTCAGCAGAGTCTGTAGGCTCCTCCTTGTTGTTTATTCAGCAGAGTCTGTAGGCTCCTCCTTGTTGTTTATTCAGCAGAGTCTGTAGGCTCCTGGTGGCTCCAGCTCTTTCTCTGGACAGTCCTGCCACCATGAGCAATAGGTGATCTAGACGATTGTAAGTTCTTCTTATCCCAACATTCTAGGTAAGAAAGGAAGCCTTGATTTGTTTTTCTAATTTCTGGGCAATCTCCTTGTCTTTCCATCTCATCCTTCACCTGCGTTAATCTCCTGCACCAACAACACAAAACATTTCCTCTGTATTTTTGCCTTCTTTTTTCTCACTCTCTTGCTGCTCTAGAACCCTGGCTGATAAGCTAGCTATGTATTCAAATATACAAAAATAAAATTATCTGATTAAAAAGAGAGTAAAATTGACAAAAACTTCATAAAATAAAATAGGTACAGCATAAAGAAAATATAAAATAACAACTACTTGAATTTAAACCCCCAGATTAGTTTCACATGAGTCAAAAGGAAGCTGGCATGAAAACAGTTTGGGTGCACAGTTCGTCTGAGTAGAGTGTATGGTATTTCAAAGAAACGGGGAAGAAGCACACAATGGATAACCTTTCTGTCTTGGTTCTAACTTTAATTAAACTGCAAGTTAAATCTGCCTTTCAAAGTCTTACAGGTTAATAAGTAAGAATGAAAATAATAAAACAAAGCATAACGTAGAGGTCCTTGTACACAAGGACACTGGTGACAAGAATAGAATCAGAGAGAGCGTTAAATCATGGATGACATCATCTATCAGACTCAAGGAAAGCTAGACAAATGAAAAGTCTAAACCAGTATATGAAAGAAGAAAATACCTCTGCCTTAGAAACAAATGTTTACATACATACATGCTCATTTATGAAGTAAAACCAAATAACCAGAGACCATAGCAGTGCCATCAGGTCAAGGATTGCTCATACAGAACACTTAGCTGTCCTGAGAGCTCACAATGCACTCGCTCCACGTCCAGCTCTGTTTGCTGTGTCCTGGTCTCCATGCCTTCTGCTCTACCTCTTCAAAGAATAACTCTTTCATGCTTAGTTGAGGAACTTTTGGGAAATCAAAAGAGCAGAGAAATGAGAGGAGGGTCAGTCACTGAGTGTAAGGATGCTCATCTGTTTGCAGGAAATGAAAGAAGATTGTGGTGTCTGCCAGTTGTTCCTAAAATTGGATCTCAAGCATTCCTTTGTTCTTAACCCCACCTACAGCCTCACCTCCAAAGCTGCTTCATGTTGCCATCCCTAAGCCTCTTGGGACTGCTTTAGAATCAGCACTGCTGTTTCCCCACGGCCTAAATAGGATTTGGTGGAGCTCATGGTTGCCATATCAGCCATCACTCTGTGCTTTCCAGCTTCCAAAGCACTGGGGCCAATTTCCTTTCCTGGTCCCGTTTTGCTTTACTTAGTTTCCTTTTATCCTTTCGTACCTGCTTAGCATTGTGGGAAGCAGGGTAGAAGCAGGAGGGAGCTGAATGGGAACTGCTGACACCAGAGCAGCATCCTCTTTAACTAGAAGAGCCCCATCTTTTGTTTGTGCTATTGTTTATACTTTTTGTTTCAAGGCAGGGTGTCATGTAGCCTAGCCCAAATTGTCTGTGTATCGGAGACTTGCCTTGAACTTCTAATTCTTTTGCCCGCCTCTCAAAGAGTACTGGAATTATAGATGTGAGCCACCATACCTGGCTTCTTTCTGTTTTTGACTTTTAAGAAGCTCCAATGTTTATCTCTAGTTTAAGGTATACAGGCATCTATAACCGATTAAGGAAGAATGGAAAGGGTAGAAGGGGACAAGCTATCAGGGCTTCCACTTGTTCAACATATCTAGGTGTGTTCTTCTCTTCCTACCTGGAATGTAGTCATTTCATCTCAAGGAGGGCAACCTGGAATTCCAACTATTCAAGTATTGCTCACTGTTGCTCTGGGGTTTGTGAGCTGATTGATTTATTATGTTCATTTCTCTCTAAACCAGCAACATAACAAGAAGTTGGAACCTGTGAACTTAAAAGTTTTCCTATGTTTCAGAGGGAGGAAAATAAATGGAAGCATAGAGATTAAGCCAGGGTCATGAAGAAATCTCATTGGAAAAGAATTGCCTGGACTGTTAACTCTGATCTTGGAGAAAATCCCTCCTTCACTGTGAATGGCACTCCTTGGGCAAAGCTCCCTAGGTGGGTGGATCTTCAGTGTGGTTGGTGGATCTGACTTCTCTGTAACCACATGACAACATTGTCTTTTGCAACCATGTAACAATTGGTCCTCCGACCTGAAAACCTTTTGCCACCTGTCTCCTGCTAATTTGACTTGGCATTAGACAGTGATTTTTGGTGGGTAAAATAGTCATATGTTTTCAGAAGCCATAGATACATTTATTAATATTATTTCTCTTTCTAAATCTGGGAAGGCCTGGGCTACCTGTTGAAAGACACTCTTTGGAAAAAGTATTGCAGCTTTTCATTTTCTCATTTTTTAATCATTTTTTTTTCCTGACCCATCCTTTTCCCCTTTATTAGCTTTAACTACTTTGATTGCTTCAGAGAACTGGACTTCCACAGAAATGTATTTTGATACTGAGTTGCTTCTGGTTGCCTGACAGAAAACTCTTAATTTGAGGTCCAGAAGAAAGGTCTGGACCCTTTCTTCAATTATGTCTGATGTTATTCCACCCCTCGGTGCCACCTGGCTTAATTAGCCTGCGTGGGAATTGTTGCTGTTGAAATCAGAATCAAGTTCCTAATACAAGGAGGCAAAAACTTGGGCTTCGTTCCCGTGTTCCATGAGCAGGGTCTGCGATCAGCCTTCTGAAGCGGACACGTTAGTGTGACGTCATCAGTTTCCCTCTGAGAAATCTTCCTACCATCGCTGACGCTAACTAATCACTAATGCTCTTGCAGTTCTGACTTCCCCTCCGGTCACCGGCTGTATGTTATTCATGCTCGCACACAGCAATAACGGAGAACATTGAAAAGACGACTTCTACATGTGTTTTGAGGGTGCTAAGTTGTTGACAGAGGGGTTGTAGTCTCTGGGACACTCAATGGCAATATCCCGTTCAAGGATTTCATCTTCTCTCAGCTAGCGGAATGAATAGACATTGAAAATCTCTTCCTGTTTCATTCTGGTTTCATCAACTTGCAGAGAAGTTTCTGACCAGTGGTCCTCAACCTTCCTAATGTTGCACTGCTCCCCGTTAATATAGTTCATGTTGTGCTCACCCCCGTCAGAAATTTTTTTCATTGCTACTTCATAACTGTAATTTTGCTACTGTTAAGAATTGTAATGTAAATATGCATGTTTTTGGAAGGTCTTCAGTGACCTCTCTATAAGGGTCATTTGACCCACAGGTTGGGAACCACTGGCTTAGAAGATTTAAAATGTTCAACTGGATATAATTACTCAGCTAAGATGGGGGAGAGTTTTTGTCTAGCTGCTATTTTAAAAATTTCTATTTAGATTGCGTTGGATATTGTTGTAATTATCAGTCTGCCAGATGGAGGCTTGGTCGTCAGCTCATCACCACTGAACTTCTCTTGCCCTTCTCACTCCTTCCTCTCTTAGGGAAATCAGTAATTGGTGATTTAGGGAGACATCACTAGCTTTTTTAATGATTCTGCCTCTTCCTTTCTGTTAGCTGACTTTTCCCAAGAGGCTGTCTGTGTGCTCTTGCTCATGGGTTTATGGTGAGCTTCAGGTAAGGCACTTCCTTATGCAGGGTAAACCTGTGGTGTGCCAGGATTCACTGTGGTTTAGCCCAAACATCCTAAGGGGAAAAAAAGCCAGACCCTGTAATGTCAGCTCTACTAATTTAGTTGCCATCTGTCTTATTCTTTTTCCTTGCATTTCCTAATTGGCTCCAAATGCAGACAGAGAGGAAAGGCTCCTCTCAGTGGGCAGACTCCAGCCTTAGCCAGTGGGTTTCATGCTTCACTTTTTGGTGATGTTTATTTAAAGGTTTGTCCTTATCTTTCAGTATGTGCTTTCTCTATTTTTTTTTCAGATTGTTTTTCTTTGAATTCCATTTTATTATGAGTGGCACTTCTGCTGCATGCCTGGATCTTAATGTGTTTTTGTTATGATGATTTATGCTCACACAAACCATATATAAATTATATGAAATGAATTTCTTCCTATCCTTGTACACTTAATGAGTCACCTGAAGTTATTAATGCCTGTCTTATATCTTTGCTCTTCCCTGATATTTAAAGCTTCCATCTCCATTAATTTTAGTTGGATTTATAACTTCTACTAAATTACAAAACTAAGATTCTTAGTCTCTAGCTTATTCCCTTTCTAATGATTAATTCAACATTTGTAACATTTTAAACTGCAAATTATGTATTGAAAACACACAATTCTTTTTTACTATTGAATAAGATTTTGCCAAGTAGGTTGATGTAGGTGTGTCTTCTATCTATCTGATGATTTCATTGGATAATTAATAAAGAAACTGCCTGGCCCATCTGATAGACCGGCCCTTAGGTGGGTGGAGTAGACAGAACAGGAAGAAGGAAGTGAGGTAGATGGCTCAGTCAGATTCCATGCCTCTCTTAAGTTAGGCAGACCGCCATGCCTCTCCTCAGAGAGAGAAGCCAGACGCGATGAAGCTCCAGCCCAAGATGGACGTACGCTAGAATCTACCTGGTAAGGCACCACTTTGTGGTGCTATACAGATTATTAGATATGGGTTAGTCAAGATGTGAGTAAGAGGCTGGAAGTAATGGGCCAGGCAGTGTTTAAAAGAATGCAGTTTCCGTGTAATTATTTCCGGTAAAGCTAGGGGGGCGGCCAGGAGCCGGGCGGCAGGAAGCGGCCTGCAGCCTCCTCACTTCAGTAGGTTATTTCTGTGTTGGCATAATCAGCATGTTGGTCAGCAAATACCCATTACAGTTACTTGTATATCCACCTCATGACCCCAGAATCTGATAATCTTCATTCCTCTGATTCTGACTCATATCTCATTTCTTTTTATAGTAGTTGACTGAATTTCCTCAAATAAATGAAGTTTACAATCTCTTTCACATATTCATTGATCAAGAAATTTGTTTTCTGATTGAAATACCTGTTTATATCTTTTTTTATTTGTTTATTTATTTATTAAAAATTTCCACCTCCTCCCATCCTCCCATTTCCCTCCCACACCCCCCACTGCCCCTCCCTCTCCCTCTCCAGTCCTAAGAGAAGTCAGGGTGCCATGCCCTGTGGGAAGTCCAAGACCCTCCCCCCTCCATCCCAGGTCTAGGAAGGTGTGCATCCAAACAGACTAGGCTCCCAATAAGCCAGTACATGCAGTAGAATCAAAATCTGGTGTCATTATTATTAGCTTCTCAGTCAGCTCCCATTGTCAGCCATGTTCAGAGAGTCCGGTTTGATCACATGCTCATTCAGTCCCAGTCCAGCTGGCCTTGGTGAGCTCCCATTAGATCAGTCACACTGTCTCCATGGGTGGATGCAACCCTCTTGGTCCTGACTTTCTTGCTCATGTTCTCCATCTTTCTGCTCTTCATCTGGGCCTTGGGAGCTCAGTCCTGTGCTCCAATGTGGGCCTCTGTCTCTTATCTTCATCCATTGCCCTAGATGCCCTTCAGTGGAAGAATAGATGAAGAAAGTGTGGAATATATACATATTAGAGTACTACTCGGAGGTAAAAAACAATGACATCTTGAATTTTGAATGCAAATGGATGGAAATAGAAAACACCATCTTGAGTGAGGTAACCCAGGCCCAAAAAGATGAACATGGGATGTACTCACTCATAATTGGTTTCTAGCCATAATTAAAGGACATCGAGCCTATAATTCGTGATCCTAGAGAAGCTAAATAAGAAGGTTAATACAAAGAAAAACATATAGTTATCCTCCTGGATATTGGAAGTAGACAAGAATGCCGGACAACAAATGGGAACTTGGGGGTGGGGGGGATGGGAGGATGGGGGATGGGAAGAGAAAAGTGTGAAGTGGAGGATGGAGAGAGCTTGGGGGAATAGGATGGTTGGGATATAGGAAGGGTGGATATGGGAACAAGGAATTATATATCTTAATTAAGGGAGCCATTCTAGGGTTGGCAGAGACTTGACTCTAGAGGGGTTCCCAGGTGTTTATATCTTTTTAAATGATCTTTATTTTTTTTTCACTATTTGTGCACGGATCTTGTTTGTTTCTTTTGACTATGAATTATTTGTTAGTAATAGACACAAGACACTTTTCTTCCAACCTTTTTTAGTTTAGTTATAGTGTTGATTGTTATATAAACATGCTAATTATAATGGGCCTGAAGGCTGTACTCTCTCCCCATATGAGTTCGTCTTAATCTTGGTAAAGAAAAAGTTTCATACTTTGAATTCCTACAACCACCCCTAGTTGTCCTGAATAGTGCAAAATTTTAAATTTGTTACCAAAGCTGAAGAAATAAGGAAATTTTAACATAAGGTAAAGGGTAGAGCTTAGAGTGGAATCACCCAAGCTCTTCTTTGAAGAACCACATACAGTGAAAGGAGAACAAAGAAAACCTCTTACAACCAATTCTGCATCACCATTAAGAAGCACAGAGGAGCGTAGGTGCAAGTTCAAATGTAGTGAGGGGCTTATGCACCTCAAAGAGGCCCTAGCACTGCACAGAATCTGGAAAGAAGGCACAGAAAATTGAAAATGAGACAGATGAGCAGTTGAAGAGGACATTTGACATCCGCGTGCTTCCACAAGGTGACAGCGCTGCCCTGCATGGGTCGCTAAGGGAGTTGTGAGTTGGCCATGTCAGAGAACTCACAGTAAGGAACTGATGGAAGCAGCCTTCAAAGTCCAGGACCTTGGCGCATCGACAGAAGGAAGGCAGTATTTCTGGACTTCAGACAGGGAGATGTTCTGGACATTTGAGGAATTCTTTGACCCAGTGCTTAGCTGTGGATCTCTGCTTCCATCAGTAACTGGATGAAGGTTCTATGGTGACAATTAAAGTAGTCATTAATCTGATTACAAGGATAGGGCAGTTAATGTACCTCTCTATTATTGCTTAGATTCTTAGCAGGGATCATCTTTGTGGATTCCTGGAAATTTCCTTAGTGCCTGATTTCTCACTAACCCCATAATGGCTCCGTCTTTCAAGGTATCTCTTTACTTGTTCTACCTCTTTGTACTTTACCCAACTCTGTCGTGTCTCCCCCTCCCCGCTCTCCTCATCCTCTCCCCAGACTCTTTGAAAGCAAAAACCAGAGGTTAGTAAGGTAGCATTCGTGGAACAAGACACGAAAAGCAGAAACCAGAGGTTAGTAAGGTAGCCTTCCTAGAACAAGACATGAAAGAAGAAATGACATAAACCTGGCCACAGACCGACTGGTAATAATGCAACATCTGTTCATGGCAGCAATAGAAGAGAGAACCCTTGAGTGAAAAAACCAGAAAGGCCTTGTTCAGCTCTTATCTCCCACTCCACAGAGTACACCTTCCAATTAAAATACCAAGAATAACTAACATCATTAAAATATGCCAAAAGCAAACAAAACCACCCAAATCCCATAATGGTGACACGATAAGAAAACAGATGAAAGCCAAAGTTGTCTTGCAAATGAGAAAAATGCTGCCATAACATGAAAGAAAATGGAAACAAGAGTGAACTACAGAAATATAAATTTAAAGGGAAATTACGAAGTAGAAACAAGAGAACTCAGTATTACCTCAAATAGCAGGAAGATATGCCAGCATCTCTGGTAGAACTGAAGAGAGACTTCAAAATCTACAAAAACCCTCCTAGAAAGGCAGGAGCCTATTGGCTCATATAGGGGAGGCTGGAAGATTGTCCAGTGAAGTGACAGAAATACAGTGGGAGAGGCTGAGCAGCTCCTATAGAAGAAAAACGTAAGGAAAACCCCTGAAGAGGAAAGTAATAGAAAGAGAAAGAATAACTCTTTCAAATTATAATTCAAGAAAACTTTCCTGAAATTAGGGAAGATTGAGTCTATATACTAAACAGTACTCAGCTTAGGGATATAGCCTAGCATAATGATCAGACATCCGAGACAAGCTCCTTCGGGCTTCCCTGATAAAAAGATCAAAATCCTTTACAAGGACATCAAAAGCAGATTGGTGTGTGAACTCTCAGCAGCATCATTTAACATCTGAAAACAATGTAACAACAGCTACAGATGTTCAAATGGTGATATTCAGCTAAAATGCCCTGCAGGGATCCATATCAGAAAAAAAGGGGGGTGGGGGACTTGAGCATGAAAGACCTAACAGCAAATTATGTGTGTAGTGTGTAGGCAATTCCTGAGAAATCTTCTGGGATGATATTAAGAAAATTTCAGCAGAAAAATTGGTGTTGGATGCTGAGCAAATTAATGGTGTAAAATAGTTGTTGGATAGAGTTTATAAAAGTATATGTTAGATATATGCTGCAGAGAGAAAACTAATGAGGAAACATGAACGACAGGGAAAAGGCACAGAGAAAATTCTCCATTGGTTCTCACGAACCTAAAGGAGGGGGGCTGGGGAAGGTGGCTTGTCGGTTACAGAGCAAGTATTGGATCCGAGTTCCACCTGCCAAATTCACAGAAACCCTAGGAACGGAAGTTCTTCCCATCACTGCAGAGGGAGACACAGGCAGATAGATCCCCCAGGGTTTGCTGGCTCGCCAGCCTAGCCTCAGCCTCATTGAGAGAATTTATCTCAAAATACGGTAGACAACACTTTCAGTAACAATACTAGAGGTTGTCCTCTGACTTACACACAGACACACACATCCCCCATACACTGCTACCATCATATACACATCACAACATCACATACACACATACACACACATACATAAACTACACATATACCACACATGTATACACCACACACATACACACTATACCACACACCACATGCACACTGCACTGACCCAACACTACACATACACACACACACACACAGACACACACACAGACACCACACCAACACTGATATTGTGACTCACAGCTATACATAACTGCAGATCTAGGGAATCCAATTCTTCTGGACTCTACAGGTACTATGCACATACATGGTGCACGTACATGCATGCAGGAAAACACTCCTACACATAAAATAAAAATGCCGATGAAACTTTAAGAAAGAACATAGCGAAGATATTAGATATATGGAAATATAGCAGTCTGTAAGAATATTCAGAAGAAAAAATACAAATTTACAGCGAATAGACAAAACACAAATTAGCTGCCTCGTGTGATGGCAGCTAATTCCTTTAATCAGGAGGCAGAAACACGTACATCTTTGTGAGTTCAAAGACAGCATGGTCTGCATACTGAGTTCCAGGTCAGCTAGAGCTATATAGTGAGAACCTGTCTCAATAAAACCACACAAAATACCCACAAATGAGTAAAATCTACCTTTTTCCCCCAATTACATATTGCTACTAAAATAGTTCTTTTAAAATTTTATTTATTTATTTGGTTTTCAAGACAGGGTTCCTCAGTGTAGCTTTGGAGCCTGTCCTGGAACTCACTCTCAAGACCAGGCTGGCCTCAAACTCACAGAGATCCACCTGCCTCTGCCTCCTGAGTGCTGGGATTAAAGGCGTGCACCACCAGTGCCTGACTAAAAATTTATTTTTAATATTTAAATATTCTTGTTCTTTGGAGACAAGATCTCATCTAGACTTTCTTCCTACTTGCTGTGTCTGGCCTTGAATTCTGACTCTCCCACTGTATCTCCTAAGTGCCTGGGTTATAGTTTTCATCACTATGCTCTGGCTGACAGTTATTAAATTTAGAGGATGGTTAACTTTTATAGGGCAATTTAGCTGGGCCACAGTGTGCAGTTATTTGGTCAAACATCATTCTGTGTGTTTCTGTCAAGGTATTTTTGATGAGATTATTCTTTTACTTTTGGTATTCTTTGAGTAAGTTGGTTATCTTCTGTGATGTCAGTGAGCTTCATCAAAGTAGCTGAAGGCCTTAAGAGATTACAGATTAATATCACTGGCACAAATCGGAACTCGGCCAGCTTAGTCTTTGGACTGCAAGTCTGCTCTGAGACTTCTGCCTGATAATCTCCCTATCAGCATTTTGGGCTCATTGAGCATCTTAATTGTTTGAGTTCATTTTTTAAAATTTTCTTTCTGTGTTCACATGTGCCATACTAGTCCTGCTCCTGTGGGAAACCTGACAAATATAGTGGCATATAAGTGGTAATTATACTATTTTTAACTATGTGTATGTTACAGGATTTTAGAAATGAAAAACTCAAAGTTTTAGGAAGTTATGAATAAAAATGCTCACATGTTGATAGAATTGATTATTTTGATAAATTAAAATTTTTCTTTAATAGATTGCAAAACAATTTAATAATTACCAAATACTAAAGATTTTAGATATAATCAAGTAAGTACTTCTACTGAAGTTAGAAATATAGAAAGGCATTTTTTTAACATGATAAAGGCAAAATCTATAACAGAATAAATTTATTTGATTAAACACAAATTTAAAATTCTAATAATAAATAAAGGGCAAGTGGAAAGTTTTGAAAAGTGTTTGCTGCATTAACCTCAAAACATGGATCAATAACATTATGATAAATGGACCTTTTTATAACAAAAAGAAATAAAAATTAAAAATGTGAAATTCCCTAACAACTGACAACAGAAAAAAAATAATTTTCATAGGTTTATTAGTCATTTTACTTTCTACATTTATATTTTAGATGTTTTGATCAAATAATTGAAACATAAAATATGGAGTCTATTAAAATTTATCATGAGCAATACCACTTTTGTGCATCCTGTGTAGGCATCTAAACTAGAAGTCACTTTTCAGGTGAAAATTACTCAATATGTAGAGTACATTGAACGTCTAAGAATGTTTATTTCAATCTTAGCAATTTTGTGCAGGAAGCCTAATAGTCATTAATATGTTTAATATCACTATTATGTAGCTGTATCTGTTAATTGCTTTGTCCTGTTATCTTCATAGTAGCAAAATCCAATTCTAAGTAGTTACCAATATTACAATTATAGTAACTATTTCATGTTTAAAAAACTATAAAGTACACTAAAGATGAGCATACTATGTGATATTTTACATACAATGTAATATGTGTATGTGTGATCCTTATTTTGTTCATACACACACATTGGATATGTTCTCATTGAGTTCTTTTCCGTGTTCCTGTGGGTGTGTATGTGGTGAAAGTTTGTGTGCAGTGTCGTCTGTGGAATGTGTGTGACTGTGTGGGTGAATGAGGCCAGGGGATGATGCCAAGTGTCTACCTTCATTACTTTTTCACCTTTGTTTTTGTTACCTTGAACCCAGAACTGACTGGCTGGCCAGCAAGCTCTCCTTCTGAACCTGGTTCTGCTCTCTCAGCAGTAACATTGAAGCCACATCATGCGCTGCCCAGCGTTTACAGAAGTGTTCCTCGCTTTTTACTTCCTTCATAGTTTAGCTTCCCAGAGTACAGTACAACTGGGATCAAGCAGGATGTTGACTTTTCCCAAAGGGTTTCTTTTATTTCAGTTTTCTCTGTGTCTTTTCATTGCTTGATAGCTCAACAGTTTTAGCATTACAATGTATTCTGTTGTATGCTGTGCCACATGTTATCTAGTTGCTCACGGATAGCCATCTTGCTTTCTGCCAGATTTGTGGATGTTTGAATGAAGTTGTTAGAAGCATCTGTGTGCAGGGTTTTGTTTGGATGTCAGCTTTCAGTGCAGTAGTATGGAACAGTCCAGTTGCTGCACTGCAGACAAGCCTTGCTTTGTAAGAAAATGACAAACTGACATTAAAAATGTTTTTAGCTTCAGTTAACATGTTTGAAATGTGTTTGTGAGGTTTATCTTTTGAATTATGTGCCATTTAATCTCCATGAATTTGGGACTTACCATTTTACTCATTTCTTACTGAGTTCTGGATTGTTTACAGTGTGGTCTCAGAACAGACGTTTTATGCTGTCTATTCTTTCAGTTTTTGGCTGTGAATGCATTCTACCTAGAATATCCTCTGTGCCTAGGACAAATGTCTACTCAGCTATTGCTGGATGAAGTTTGCAGACACCGGTTGCACATTGTTATTTTATATTGTTGCATCCATGCCCTGCTTTACTCCTTTGGTTCATTTTTGCGAATTTTTCTTTTTACTTCTGAAATAAGTTTATAAACTTTGGTTAAAATTGTGAATTCTTATGGGTACCCAGAGAGGCATCCCATCAATTGTTTCAATGTATGTTATGATGTTGTTTGGGGGCATGCACTTTAAGATTTCTTAGAATGTCATCTTGAAGAAATGATCTCAGATAATTATGTAATATCTCTTTTTTTGCTTGACTTTCTTTGCCTATTGAGTTTATTGTATTGGGCATCAAAGAGAACTCTCATGAAGTGGGTTAGCCATTTGGACAAGAAACTTCTCTTGCCTGGACTGCTTGATGATAAGTTGTATGAACTGGACATGCAGGACCAACAGAGAAATGACTGCTGAACTTGCCCAAATGTGAGACCATCTTTCAGGGTCCCTGCTTCATCAAAGAGTCTGCCAGACATTCTGCAGGATGCAGAAGAAAGTGACTGACAAACTGCCAATATAGGCAAAACTGTCTTTGAAATATCCTGCGTTGTGGAAAAGTCTGCCAGATACTATGGGCTAGTAGGCTGAAGATAGATGCTCCAATGGTAGAGAAGAACTTTAGGTGACTGTTCAGTCAGAGAGATGTCTCTGTCAATTCTAGAGTTTTAGAAGTTGCTTATAATGTACTTCCTGTTTACTCTGGAGTCTTTGATGGAGCTGAGAAATAGATATAGTTTTCCTTAGTTATGATAAAAGATAAAGTAGATATAAATATTGTAACTATAATTCTTTCTTAATAACTGTTTTGTTATATGTAATCTTACTATGTTAAAGTTAAAACCTTTCTTTTTATTTAAACAGAAAAGGGGAGGTGATGTGGGAGTCCCCCATATGCTGTGAATACCATTGGTTCATAAAAGACGGGTTTGGACCTATAGCAGGGCAGAACAGAACCAGATGGGGAAAGCTAGGATGTAGGCTGGGAGAAAGGAGGCAGAGTCAGGAGGAAGCCATGGTATGAGCTGTATAGGTAAAACCTTAAGCAAAAACAGAAACAGAGGTGCAGTATAAGGGCAATAACCTTAAATTTGTATCAATATACAAATATCCTTTCAACAAGAATAGAAATATATATATAATAACAAAATTAGCTTTAAATTTGTATCATTATACCAAAATCAATGTCAATGAAAAATATCTGAGATTAATAGTTGTCTTTTTATTCTATATTTTTATATTATCATAAATATAAGAAACATCCATAACCCACCAATTTAAAAAGACCATCCATATCCCCCACTCTTGGGAATGTGGACATCATTTTCTTCAAATCACCTCTGTTGTCTGTGGACAAAGTATCTTTAGGGCACCTGAGAAAATTTGAGATAATTACCAAGTCCTGGGAAGACCAGTTATAACCTTTGATAGATATCACCAACCAAGGTTCAGGAGCTCCCTCTAGATCCAAGGTGATCCATCTTAATCTGGAACAAATCCATAGTCTCTTGTTTCCTACAGAAACAAAAGCAAAATAGCTTCTCCAAAGCAATGCATCCTTAGGTTTTATTTTACAAATATCACTTTTGACTTTTGTTTTAAAGTTTAAGTCATTCGTAAAATATTTAAGTTGGGTCAGGACCAGATGAAGCTATAACTCAAAAAGTCTGATCAATAATTTATTAAGAGGTGCAATGGTAAAATGGACTCATGAATGCAGAACAAGGTAAACACCACAGCTGATCCTGATGCCACTGTCCTGACATTCTGCCCAAGGGCAATGAGGACTAACTGCAAGGCTTATTCCTGCTCCTACCATCCAAGAGAGAGCACGTGATCCTTCCATTTTATCTGGCCACATATCCAGAGAAAACCATGCCATAAGGACTAGTCACCCCAAATATCATTGGCTGACACTTTTCATTGTCAGTTATTCCTATGGTGACAGCTATTTTGATTGAGGTTAAGGTGAAATTTGGAAGCAGTTGTCATCAGTTTTAATTTCTCGGGTGGCTATGGATATCAAATACTTCTTCAAGTATTTGTAGGCTTCCACATTTGTTTGCTTTTGGGAGCTGTCTATTCAGATATTTTGCTTATTTACTTATTGGGTTGTTCAGTTTTCATATTTAACATTTATCTTTCTTTATACATTCTAGATATTAGTGCCCAGTTTGGCAAGTAATTGGCAAAGAGAGATTTTTCTCTTATTCAGCATGCTGTCTCCTCACTCTGTTGATTGTCTCCTTTCTGTACAGAAGTGTTCTAATTTCACACAAGGCTGTGTGGTAATTCTTCAGAGGATTAAATCCTGTACTATTGGTGTCCTTTATGAAAAGCCCTTACCTATGATTGTATCGTGAAGTACTTTGTTGATATTTTCTCTAACAATTTCAAAGTTTCAGGCCTTGTATTAAAGTCTTGAATACATTTGGATTGATTATTTTGTATACATTGAAAAAGATGGACCCAGTTTTATTGTTATGGGTGTGGATGTCCAAATTTCCCAAAGCAATTTGTCAAAGAGGTTGCTTGGTTTTTACCCCAATGTATGTCTTTGACACCTCTGATGAAAACTATGTAGACATGTCAGTGTTTGTTTATTGCTGAATCTTCTATCGGTTTTCTTCATTTTTATACCACTATTAGACTATTATTTTTGCTGCTATTGCTCTGTAATATAACTTGAGAATGGGGAATGCAATGTCTCTCTAGCATTACCTTCTTATTAGCGTAATTTTTGCTATATTGTGTCTTTATTGCTTTTGCTTGACTTTTAGAATTGTTTTCTCTAAGACATGCATTAAGTCTTACCAAATTAAAAAAAATATCAAAATAGTGTCTTGTGCATTATCAGATCCTAATGGAATAAAAATAGAAATCAACAGCAAGAGAAAACTATAGAAATTGAACGCATATATGATCTGGAAATGTGGGTTGTTGATGAAATTATAGAACCTTCATCTGGCGATGGAAGGGGAAAATGACAGAGCCCCACATTGGAGCACCGGACTGAGCTCCCAAGGTCCTGATGAGGAGCAAAAGGAGGGAGATCATGAGCAAGGAAGTCAGGACCGTGAGGGGTGCTTTCACCCATTGAGACGGTGGGACAGAACTAACGGGAGATCACCAAGCCCAGTTGGAATGGGACTGATGGAACATGCGACCAAACCAGACTCTCTGAATGTGGCTGACGGTGGAGGCTGACTGAGAAACCAAGGACAATGGCAATGGGCTTGGACTCTACAGCATGGACGGGCTCACTGTGAG
The DNA here is from genome assembly GCF_903992535.2 of Arvicola amphibius. NCBI lineage: Eukaryota > Metazoa > Chordata > Mammalia > Rodentia > Cricetidae > Arvicola > Arvicola amphibius. The sequence continues at coordinate 43,136,670 of NC_052060.1, read as the reverse complement.
CCTTGTCAGTTTGGTTGCTCACCTTCCTGGACTTAGGGGGAGTTGGGAGGAACTTGGACTTAACATAGTGAAGGGAACCCTGATGGCTCTTTGGCCTAGAGAGGGAGGGAGTGGGGGTATGGGTGGAAGGGAGGGGAGGGAAGGAGGAGGAGGAGGTGAGAAGATGGAAATTTTTAATAAAAAAGGAAAAAAAAAGATTCCTAGAACAAAAAGAAAAATCTATCATACATTTTGTTGACTATATCTTATTATTATTTGTTCTCTATTTTCAGAATACCACATAGGCCTTTTATTGAAGAAACAAATTCTTAAGAATGAAAAATAATTAAATTAATTAAAAGAGACTGATATTATAAAAGATTGAAAATCCATTCATAACTGACACTTCCTTTCTAACAGCGCTATTGCTTTTCACAGGTAGTTGAAACAATTCGTGACCAATGCCAATTCTTTCCTCCTGTCCTGTATACCAACGTTTACTTGTCTCACAGCCATAAGCAAACATGTGTGTACACCATGGCACACACTCGGGTGTACCTGCCTAAACACATTGCTGCTTTTATTTTGAATGAAATCTTGCCTGTTAGATTAATTAGGTTTAGGGAACAACTACTTACCTAATGTCTTTCCTTTGCTATGTGGACCCCAGTGATCTTCTAAGCATCTTCCTTCAGTAAAGAATATATATATCATGGATTTTTGCAAGCCAGATCTACCCCTGACAAATAACATTAAGTTTCTTCGTCTGGGAGTACGCTATTTCTCCCTCACGTCTGTATTGTTCCTCAGGATTCTGGGGGTGTGGCTTTCTGTTGGCACTGTAAACACACTTCTCCTGTATGCTCATATGTTCTTATTCTTGTTTCTCTTTGGACAAGATATTTTTTTCGTTTTGGATTTCTAGAATTATCTTTCTTTTCTTTTAAAAACTTCCTTCTGTTTTAAATGATATAGTAGCATTTCCATCAAAATGCTACTGAGCTTTCTGAGCTTCTCTGCCATATTTTTCAAATTTTATTATGACTTTCCTCTTGTATACACAATGTAAACAAAATCTGATAAGCAAATTCCTATGTAAGAGGTTTTAGAAGTTCTAAGGTTCTTTTATTTTACTTTTTTTTTTTTACATTTGTTGTGTATATGCGTAGGTGAGAAAACATATATGGGTCCTAGAGGTTGGTGCCAGGTTGTCAGACTTGATGACAAGCTCCTTTATCCACTGAGATATCTCAATGGCTCCTCTTTTCTTCTAAAGATTGACATAAAACTAGGCTTGCCAATTCTTTCTTGCTAAGATTGAATTTATTTTTAAGCAGAACATTTCCCACAGATTTTTTTTTTTTTTGGTTTTTTGAGACAGGGTTTCTCTGTGGCTTTGGAGCCTGTCCTGGAACTAGCTCTTGTAGACCAGGCTGGTCTCGAACTCACAGAGATCCACCTGCCTCTGCCTCCCGAGTGCTGGGATTAAAGGCGTGCACCACCACTGCCCGGCTCCCCACAGATTTTTAAAAGCAATTTTATGTGTGTAAATGTTTTATTTGCATATATGTTATGTATACCACATCTGTTCCTGGTGTTCACAGAGGCTAAAAGAGGGCATTTGAACCCCTGGGACTGAAGTTACAGACAATTGTGAGTCCTGGAGTGAGTGCTGGGAATTGAACCTGGGTCTTCCAGAAAAGCAACCAATTCTCTTAACCACTGAGTCATCTCTCCAGCTCCTCACATAGGTTTTTGCTTTTGTTGCAATTTACATGTTTTTTTTTCAGATAAAGAAAATTCTCCCCTGATCAAAGAGCAGGAGAAGAAAGCAAGGCACACGCATCAGCTCCTCTGTATTTGTTCTTGTTGATATTTCCTTCCTCAGTTAGATTTGTTTGGCAAGGAGCAGTTGGTTCTCTGTAGCTTCTCACAATGGGTGTTCTTAGTAGCTGTGCATCTGAGGGAAGACGGTCATTAATGCAGAGGCTCTCAACTAGTCAACGTGCACCCAAAGAGACTGTGTGGTGCTCAGCTATAAATGGGACATTTATATTATCCCCATCTCTGAAGCCCAGGGATCATTGTGAGGAGGGGACAGAAAAATTGTAAGGGCTCAAGGTGGAAGATGTCTGTAGCAAAAGATTATTTATTGGGCCTGACAGGACTATTGCCCATGAACTCACAGAGGCCGTGACTGAATGCATGGCCTAGGAAGGGTCCCACGAAGTTACACTTCAGGCTTCAGTAGATAAATAACTTTTTACCCTTGGACTTATAGGCAATGTTAAGTGGACCCTTGGTTTTGAAAGAGGAGTGTGTGAGAGAGAGAGACAGAGAGAGAGAGACAGAGAGAGAGACAGAGAGAGAGGGAACATATGGAGTTGAGAGGGAAATCGGTAAAGACGGGAGGAAGGAGAAGAATTGGAAAGAAGTAAAGGATGGATTTTTATCAAAATACATTATTATAATCATGGAATTTTTGAAGAGAAAAACAAGAAAAAACCTAAGTAGGTCTGAAAAAACAGTTTTAAGACTTCATACTTACTCCACAACACTAAGGGATAATTCTTTTGAATTTTATCAGTTAAATATGTGACAATGGTATTCTATGCCTAAATCTCTCTCTCTCTCTCTCTCTCTCTCTCTCTCTCTCTCTCTCTCTCTCTCTCTCTCTCTCTCTCTCTCTCTCTCTCATTATATCCTGATTCCATACCTAATTTGTTGTCACATTTTAGGTACATTACATGGCATAAATATATTTTTTTGTGAGAATTTAGCTGGAGATGAGCAGAGCAGCTGTCAAGGAATAACAAGATGGACAATCCTCAGCCAGCCCACTTCCCTGTAGTTAACATGATCAACAGACACAAATGTTTATGAAAGCAATCTGAAAAGATGTTCCTGAGACGCCTGAGCTTTTTGTTAGCTTGGTGCTACCCTGGTAAGAAGTGCACTCTTTTAAAGCAGTGAGAACACTGGCTTTTGCTTACCACAGCATTTTTACCTTCATGAATGCCAGATGCTTTAGCTCGGCACAGCCCAGTGGCATTGGGTTGTCTCATGGACTGCAGTGACGTTCTGAAGCAGTAAACCCCAACCTGCTGTCTCATCAGTGTTCTGGTCTTGCTCTGGCATTGGATTTCCATCAGCAATAATATTTTCCAACTCATCAATGAATTTCCCCACTGCTTCACAATTGGAAAAAGATTTATTGCTGTTGAAATCTGTCAATATTTAATATCATATTTGTTCTCTTAATTTTCTGCAACTGACCTCTTGACTACTCAGTTTCCTTTATTTTCATTTCAGCATAGTAAATCATGACGTGTTTTAAGATTAGCACATCATCAGGTAGCCTGCTGATGACAATGGGGATAGATCCACTCTTTCGGTGTACAACAGAGAATTTCAGTTTTAGCTATAGCTAGGGCTTTTCTACTTTTCATTAAGGTTTGTTCATCATAGTTTATTCAGGTCCCAAAGTACTCATTGTGATCTCACGCTTTTTGTCACTTTATGCTTAAATACCTGTTCTGTTTCCCCCATGGCCCGACGTTCTACACCATTGTCAAACAGAAATGTTGCTCCCTTCCCTTTTCATTTTTGTCAGGGTATTTGTAGCCTAGTTTTACATTTTCAATGTCTTGACATCCTTGAAAAGATAATAAAAGCTCATTACAAAGCAAACGAAGAAAACCCTTAAAAAAAGAAAAACAAAAGAAACATTACCATCATTTGTTGAGACTAATGAGTCCTGGCCTTCAGCTGCTCTTCCCTGTCTAGAGCCTTCTAACTGAAGTTACTAAAAGCTGTGCTTTACCTAGAGGATCAGAGGATGGGATTTTCACCTGTTGGCCATTGACTGCAGGGTATTTAAGCCTCCATGGTGCTATTAAAGAAGGGCTTCTGGTACCAGTGTTGGAAGGTCCGTGTGCCGGTCTGTCTCTGCCTGTGTTTCCTCAACCTCCAGCCCCTTACCCGAAGCTTGCAAACTGGGTTCTAGCGCATAGCACACAGACGGGGGGGAGGGGGGGCATGGTGCAGGGCAATCATTATCATAAAATGCATACAAAAGTCTTGGGGTTATTATGGGAAAATTGCCATTAATGCACTGATCCTAAGCAGGTGTCAATTATTTTCCTTTATAAATGCTTTGGAAATGGCAGGCTTTCATGAGGAATCTGGACAATCATGCAAAAGATGCATTGGTTCCGATGTGCCAAGAGATTTTTTTTGTTTTGTTTTGTTGTTGTTTGCTTGTGTTTTGTTTTTGTTTTTCATGGAGGGATGCTGGGTACTAATTATTCACATTTCTACTGTGGCTTGTCACACAACATTGGATATGGAAATTTCTACTTGTGTCATTGGATTTGTCTTCAAAACACTTCAGATTTGGGAGCGTTTCAGATTTGGGAGCGTTTCAGATTTCAGAAATTCAGATTAGATATGCTCAACTTGTATGAGAACAGAAAACCTAAAAGTGGTTATCAAAGCTTAGATTTTACAGAAGCAGAAAAGGAATATGAAAGCAAATCCAATTAGGCAGCTAAAACAAGGGGCAAAATTAGAACATAGGTCAATGGAATTGGAAACAGAAAATCAATAGAGATTTCAGTGAAATAAAAACTGGTTCTTTTAATACCAGTAAAATGTATATTCTCTAGTGAAGTACACCACTAAAAAGACACAAATCACTAACATTATGAATAATTGGTGGTTATTAATATGGTTTTCCAAATCAATGGTAATAGGGATCACTATGAACAATAATATGCTCACAGATTTGGTACATGAAATTGGACTAATTATTTGTAAGATATTGGTCAGAACATACAGGAAGTGTTGGAAAGAGCAAACAATAGCTCCTCAAAAACAATAATCAAGTTGGCTCGTGAATTGTAACAAGTTTCAAACCACAAAGCAACCTTTTCATATCTATCTATAAATCTGTGTAAGAGTATCCAGGGATAAACATACAATAGAGTCAATTCTAGGCTGCTTTGTGATTTCCTCTGTAATAGAATTAATCCAAATTTCTTCAGTTTAGGTTCAGACAAACTCTTTGGACAAGGCCAAGAGTCAGCCACATTCTTCAGCAAAATATCACAGCAACAATCTCTAGACAAAGTTTTCTCCTCTGGAACCTCTTGAACCAGGCCCCCACAGTTAAGTAACCTCCCCCCTACCACCGCACGACTGTCTTACATGCTTTTACTAGTATGACTCATTAAGCCCCACTCAAAGAGTTTTCTAATACACACTTCTAAAGTCCATATTCATCCAAACTAAAACATGATCAAGCCTGTCACAGCAATACCCCTTTCCTGGTACCATGCTCTTACCCCAGCAAGCAGCAGAAGCTGGCAGCTGTTTTGAGGGGTCTATTTGCTCTGTAATGCTCATTGGTAGCAATTCTGGAAATAGACATTTTCATGTTAATTTTTTTTTCATGTCAGGAAAGTGAGGCTTAAAGTGATACACAGTTTAGTGTATCACTGCTCCCTTTTTTGTGGCTAAGTTTCATCTGCTGACTCACTGCTTCACATTTAATCACTTCTCTGAGGAGATATTGTTTCCCTCCACATTTATTTGAGATTGACAGTCATATAGAATATATGGATATGTTTATGCTTGTGCATAATTGCATAGACCCATGGAGGAGTTTCATTTATAAGCAGCAAAGTGACTAGATCCTGAGGAAATGGTAAGATTGGCAAACAGGAGGGTAGGGTTTGTTCAGATTGAGATGTTACTCTGGAGACTTTGGTAGAGGCATTGGTCATTGCTCAGGGGACCTTAGCAGCAAAGGCTCATGAATTTCTCATTAGACTGGTAATCACTTCCAGTTCCTTTGATAGTTTCATTTTCCATAATAAGATAATTTTGAGGGTCTCAGTCATTTTCCATGAAGATTGTACAGGTGATTAGAAACTCAAGAGGTGGCATAAAGCAATCCTGGTAAGCTGAATGAGGGGAAAACTGTTATTTCATAGTGTGAGACTTTTCCTTGAGTGATTTGAGCAAAGAAAGAGATGCAGACTCTCCTCAGATAGGGAAACAAGAAGCCAAGTAAGAATTCTACTAAAGTGGAACTCAGCAAACCAACAAGCTTATTGGGGTCACAAACAGGAGTGTGGGTGAGGAATCACTACAGTTGCACGGATGACTCATGACAGTCACATGCCATCCTAGTCCACATGAGGCTTAGAGGACAGCAAACCTGGAGCTCTCTGCACTTTGCAGGCAGCTGCGCAGACCTGATTCCCTACTCTCTTCAATCATTGCTCACTGCATCTATAACCTGGGGGAGGAGCTTTAAGAATCTTCTAAGTCTCAGTTTTCAGCTTTCTTGAACTTAAGTGGTCTTCTTGCTTACTGAGTCTCAGTTCTTACTCAGGTCCTCTTACTGAGTACCGTTCTGCTCCTCTCAGGGCAGAAGGTTTCAATGTGGAGGAAGCCACTACATATCACTTCTTTGTGTACACATGTACTGATGATGAATGTAAGCTCACAGGTACAACTTTACATACATACATAATAATAAAAATATTTAATTATTATTTAATATTTATTTGATTTTAAGAAATTATAAATACCTCATTGTAATGAGTTGTTCTTCTTTTTTCAAAACATTTTTTATTACTATAGACCTCTAGAAAATAGCTTGTCATATCGTCCACAGAAGAAGCATGAAGCATAATATACATTTTGACAACCAATGAGCAGATTTAACAGTTTCACCACCATTACCCATCATTCTGAAGTTGCTGTTTCTTTTCTTTCAGGTAAAACTTGTAGGAAAAAATATGAAAAAAAGAAAAAAAGATAAATAAATAAATAAAATAAAGGAAAGGAAAAGAAATACTGTGGGGCTGGAGAGATGGCTCAGTGGTTAAGAGCATTGCCTGCTCTTCCAAAGGTCCTGAGTTCAATTCCCAGCAACCACATGGTGGCTCATCAACCATTTGTAATGAGGTCTGGTGCCCTCTTCTGGCCTGCAGGCATACACACAGATAGAATACTGTATACATAATGAATAAATAAATATCTTTTTTTTTTTAAAAAAAGAAATACTGTGAGTTTTCCCCTTAAGCAAATCATGATTTGAAGACAATAAGAAAGGAGGGGAATGGAGACAGTGTTCATGAGTTTTCTTTGGGTTTGGGAAAGAGACAGGATCTCATGAAGAGGGTCTTTTTCCTTCCTTATCTGCGAGGGGCTATCATTGCTTATTTGAACTCTGAGAGGCAAAATAACAAGTAATAAATTGTAAAAAAAAATATGTATTCCTTCATGTATGTGTGAGCTTCAGCTGTGAGAGCTCCTCTGGCCAATAGATACCAGCCCTCATGAGCATGGTCTCCTGTACTATAAATGCTTGTGCTCACTCTCTTGCTTCCAGCTGCTAGACTCGGTTCCTGTTCTCCATTCATGCAGAGGTCTGTGATCTAGGACAGTGAACTGTAAATCTCCCCTAAGTAAATAACCCTTTTTTATATGTAATTCTGAACTAGTGTGGGATTATTTTTTATCTTCTGCTATCATATGTGGATGTGTGTGTGTGTGTGTGTGTGTGTGTGTGTGTGGTATATGCATGTGAGTATACGTTTTATTTATATATTTTATGTTTTTTTCAAAGCAATTCTAAAAAGAAAGTCATGGTGAATCAATTTTATGTTAAAAGCCAGGTGTTGTCATGGTAACTGTAATCCATGACTTTGGATATTGAGGTAGCAGAATTATGAGTTAGGGGCTAATGGGGCTGGAGAACTGAAGACAAATATCAGCTACAATGTGAGACCCTGTCTAAAGAAAAAAAATATTATGTTAAAAAAACAAAACTCCAGATTTCTATGGCTAAGAAACATTTACTCAGAATAGCCAGAAAATGCCCAGAACTAAACCAATAGGCAGCATTTTCCTGGCTAGAACTATTTTCTCCTACTCTCAACACTGGGAAATTGCGAAAAGGAAGGATACCAAGTTTGCTCTTGGAGGCATTACCTCCTTGGGGCTCAACTTGAACTTCTAGCAAGTAGTTTTGGTAAAAACTTCCTATATTTTCTGAGTCATAGTCTGGTAAAAAAAAATAAATTACTAGTCAATGGAAACTTTAAAGTTTAAACTTAATTTTCAGCTTATTCCTGAGAGTCCTGTGGGTTGCTTATGTCTGTGTATGGGGGATAGGAGAGGAGGTGGGTAATTTCTTTAGATAAGTTTTATGGTTGTCATTATGTGGGAGTTTCTAGAATCGTCAAAGTCACTTGACAGCAGCTATCTGTAAACTGTGCTTTCAGTAGGTAAAGGCTTATCCATGAAGGGGAGTGCAGAAAAAAAAGATCCATATCATTTCTATTTCAGTAGAAACTGAAAAATATCCAGCAATCCAGGGACTTTCCAATTGATGCTTTCTTGCCAAAAATGCTGGTCCAGGATGATGATTTCTTCCCAGGCAATATTCTTATCAGGAGGGCTGCTCTTACAAATGACTCAGCATACTGCCTCACCATAAGCATAACAGGGTCTCCATCCCATGTAATGTATAAACATTTTCTTCAGATAAATACAATACATAAAGCCCCAATATAAAAATAGTACATTGATGCTGAAGGTTTGTGTAATCTGGCCTTTCAGATGCTAAGGGTGAGGGTAAAACTGTTTTGCCATCAGAGGAGCATCCATTTCCACAGGAAATGGACTCTATACACCGAAGAGTGGAAGGTCCTCTCTCAATTGGTTATCATGTAGTTATGCTAGCACAGGGGAGAAGTCATATATGTGAATACAGAGCAAATGGGACAATTAGACCATTATGAACAATAGAAATACATATTCAAATTTCATGAATTTGCACCTAATAAAGACTGAACTGCTGTTTACTAACTAGTTGTGCAACCTTAGCCAATTATGGAAATTGACTTATGTATGGAAAACCCTGCTTTTCTATGCGTAAAGATTACCAGTACTATGTGTCACAGACTTATGAAAAGATGAAATAAATAAAATAGTCATATGTCTAATTTACAGTGATGTTGGCTCAATTATTATTGTTGCTACTACCATTATTAACTTGAAATTAAATTAACTCTACTATATTCATTAGCTTTATTACACACAAACAGATTATTTTTATGTGTATTGGACAACACGGACATTTCTATTCTTTAAGTGGACTATTCAACAAAAATCACCATTTATCTTCAATAGTAGCACACATTCTGGTCTGGTTTCAATTGAGCATCTAATAAAAATGTATTATGAATTAGCTCCTGGCCCTATTGATTTCTGTCTTCAAAATCATGCATTATTATTTGGAGGAAACAAAATATGTACAAAGATTGATTTGCTTCTGAAAGTATTGTTAAATTTAAAATTCTAGCTATGTGTCACATATCATGTGAGTTTTTTTGTGGAGCCCCAGCATCTTGAATATCACAGCGTCTCATAAAGTAAAGGAGGAAGATTGCCGTCTCTGTGGAGCAGTAATGCAGTAGCTGTAGTTAACACAGTTATTAACAAGATGAAAATTTGGAAACCAAATTACTAATAATTAAGACCTCAGTATTGGTAGAGTTTTCCATCTATTAAGGCAGTGGTCACCCCTTAGTTCTCCATTACTGCAACAAAATAATTTAAATAAACCATTTAAGGGAGGAAGAGCTTGTTTTGGTTCATAGTTTCAGAGGCTTCAGTAAACATTCCTTTTCTCTGCTGGTTCTTGGCCCACAGTGCTGTAGAATATTTCAGGAACATGTGGCTGAGGGCTACTAACCAAATGGCAAAGATTAAGAATAGAGAGTGATACAGAGCCTTCTGTGATGATAAGATCCACAAATATGTTCCATCCAGTCATCTGATTTGTGCAGCTTGAGCCTACCTCCAAACGTTTTCAGAATCCCTCAAAATAATGCCACCATCTTGGAACTAAGTCTTCAAGACATAACCATTTCAAGGTTTACATATAAATCATAGCATTCTGCTCTTGATTGCCCATACGTTCATGCTCATCTTTTAATACAAGGTCTATCAGGCCCACAAACAGGAATTTCCAGAATTTTAACATGTTCAATATCTCCTCTGAAACTCAAATCAAACTCCTAGCTCTGAGCACATACAAAATAAAAACAATTTACAAACTCTGAAGACCCAGTGTTACAAAGTAAATATTTCTAATCCAAAAGGCAGCAATAAAGACATAGAAAGGAGGTACTGGACCCAAGGAGGATGGAAACCAAGCAGGATAAACATTAAATCAATATAGCTCTGTCTGGCACTTGAGGCATGAAGTACTCTAATGTGAGCACCAAAGGGCATACAGTTAGTTATGAATTCTAGACATTGTCTGTTACAGGAGTCACTGATAATTTTTTTCCGCCCATTTTGTTAGCTGTGTCTTCAGTCTACTTATTTTTTTCTGGGTATATATTTTTCAATGTTTTATGAAATCTTATTTGCTAATTGTTGCTTTTATTTCTTCAGTTATTAGAGTTGAGGAAATCTTTGCCTGTGCCAATTCTTTGAAGTATGTCCCTTCTACTTTCCTGTACAGTTTCATGGTTTTGGGTCTTATTTTAAGGACTTTGATCAGTTTATAAAATGAAAGATGAGAACCAAGTATCATTTATATCCAGTTTTCTCTGAATCATTTGTTGTGAAGATGCTGTCTTTGGCCAAATATGTTTTTGATATCTTTGTTAATAATCATGGAGCTACAGGAATGAGCTATAGGTATTACTTTGTCTCTTAGAGTCTACCTCTGTAGTCTATATGTTTATTTTGTGCCATGCTGTTTTTGTTGCTATGCCTCTGTAGTATAGTTTAAACTCATTGTCATGTCTCCATCATTGCTATTTCAGCTCAAGAATTTTTAGCTATTTGGACTTTTGTGTTTCTACACAAATTTTAGGATATTCCCTCTACTTGTTTTGTGTGTATATTAGTGTGGTTGTATGTGTGTGTATGTGTGTGTGTGTGTGTGTGTGTGTGTGTGTGTGAAGAATGCTGTTGGTATTTTGATAGGGATTACCTTGAATATGTATATTGTTTTCTGAAGTTTGATCTTTTTACAATACTAATTTTCTCAACCTATATATGTACATATATCCATAAATATCTTTCCGTAAATATCTCTCCTTAGTGTTAAATTATTTTTACTATAGCATATTTTACATATGTGGTTAGGTATTTCCCTAGGATTTTCTCTTTTGTCTTTTTTAGACTATGAGGTTCTTTTCTTACATTTTTCCAACAAGTTCATTACTAGAGTATACAACAGTTTCTGATTTATTTTTGTATACTGAATTTATATCCATCTATTTTACATCATTTATCAGTTCTGAGTCTTTTAGTGGATTTCATATTTTTAATTCTTTGATAATTTCATCCATATACAATGAAATAAGATCAGATAACCCCCTTTCCTCCTCCAACTACCCATGCATCTCTCCTACACCTCTCTCTCCTAACTTGCTGTCTTCTTCTTTCTCTCTTTGATGTCCCAGTAAGTTCTGGTGGATTGTTTATGATCTTTCAGATACAGAATCACATCATCTGCAAGCAGTCATTGACTTGATCCTTTCTGACCTGTATTTCTTTCTTTCTTTCTTTATCATCTGATTGTTCTGGGTAAGACATCAATCACTATATTGAAAAAGTGTGGGGAACATGAACTATTTTTGTATCATTCCTGATTTTAGAGGAAATGATTTCAGTTTTCCCCATTTAGAAATGTGGCAATGGCTTTCATATATGTAACTATTATTATGTAAAAGCATGAACCTTTTTTATCTGCATTAATCAGAAATTTTATCTTGAAGGCATGTACAATTTTATCTAAGACCTTTCTGCATCTGTTGCAATGATCATATGGTTTTTACCCTTTTTTCTATTCATGAGCTCTTATACATTTATTAATGTGCATATGTTGACCCATAATGCCACCCCTGAATTAAACCATGTTGAGTGTAGTGTAATACATTTTCAGCATGTTGTTAATTTTGGTTTGAAAATAATGTATGAATATTTATTCATCAGGCATATTGTTCAGTAATTTTATGTTCTACTTTTAGTGAGTTCTTATCAAGTTTCAGCATCTTATTATTGCTTGGAAAGGATCTATCCTTTCTATTTCATGGAATAGTTTGAGGAAAAAATTAGTTCTTCTTTTAAAGTCACTAAATTTCACTCAGAATTTATTGAGAGTTTTGCTTTCTGTTGTTTGAAAACAACTTTTTATCACTATATCAATCTTATTATGTTCTATGATTTTAACCTTATGGTTAAAAATTGGAAACAGTGTTTTACACACACATACACATAACATTTAATATGCTTTATAGTCTTTTTACACTGTAATTAAAAATATTCCCTGTTGATTTTCTGTATTCTAATAATATTTGCTTTTATATTTTCTTTTTGTTCTCTAATCTTAGGAACTTGAAACTTTTTTCTCTCCCTCTTTGGGTTATAATTTGATAATTTTGTTTCAATTCTTTTGGCTTCAGATTCAGTCCTTACTGACCTTTCATCTGCTGGGTTGAGTTTGGTTTGTTCTCCTTTTTGTAAGCCCTCAAGGTACGTCATTGGGTTATTATCAAAGATTCCCCTGCTTTTAAATGTAGGCACTCACAGCTGTGCATAGTACTCATAAGGCAGCTAGAATTGCAGCCCCTGTGTGCTTTCTTTGGTTTGACTTCCATTTCTATTTTATTATGAGAATTTCTAAATCCCTCCTCGTTAGTCTATATTGATTGATGACAGTTTCTTTATCAGATCAGAAACTACCCTCATCTAAGTATTGACCATAAAACAAAAAAGGAGGATATATAATCCCAAAGAAAGAGAAAAAGTTACCTATAGAGGAAATAGGCAGAACTATTCACATAGCCATATACATGTAGCCTTTGGTGAATATTGATTCACTAAAGAGAATAAAGTTGAAGTGACAAATATATAGAAAGGGAGTAAATTAATATCAGAAATGATCTATTATATAATTTAGAATGTAATATAATTACTAAATTGTATTTTCTTGCAATGCTTTTGATTTTCTGTATTAGACAGAAATTAGAATGCAGTAGAAAGGATAGGTCACAATTAGCAATTGTTTGAGCAGTAAGTTAATGGTGCATGATGTTAATAACCAATAAAACAGAGAAATAAAATAAATGATTATTTCTGTGCATTTGTAGTAGCTAGTAGCATCCTGACTGTGCTTACGTTAAACCACCATAGTTAAAAGAGAGGTTACAGTTGCTTACTCTTTGAATGTAGAAAACACATGGTTCTATGTACACAAGAGCACCAAATAGGAACTCCTGGAAAGAATGTGTGTTATTAAATTGATTTTTAGAGAAGACTTCAATTGTAAGTAATAATGTTGTATATTAATTGGCTTTCAAATATGTAACAAATACCCAAGATAGCCAATTTTCAAAGAGAACAAACATCTGTCTTGACTCACTGTCTTAGAGGTTTCAGATGGTTGGTCCTATTCCACTGGCCCAGACAGCACAGCTCTTTACGTGGCTGAGAAAAAGCAAAAGAAATTTCTACAAAAGAGGTAGAAATTTCTACATTTGCCTTCACCAGCACTGCCCCTCCCCGCAACAACTTAAAACCATCCTGCTAAGTCCAACTTTTGAAGTTTCTGCCTCTTCCCAAGAGTTCCAGGCTAAGAAATAAGTCCTTTAATAATGGGTCTTTGGGGGACACTTATGCTTGAGACTGTAGTGAGCATTAGTTTAATGAAAAATAATGATCCTATGGTATTGTAATCTAATTTTTCTGAGGAATCCTTCCAGAGGCTAGTTACTAACACCCATGGTGTGTCTTATCTGAGGCTTGACAAGCACATTCTTTTGCTTAGACTAAAAGGAATCATACCTGACTTCTATTTTCTCTCCTTCCTGACTTCCATATGATTACAACCTATAGGCAGTCAAGAATTGCGACATCCTTCTGATGTCAAACATAAGACTTAAGTCGAGTCAGGTAGCTTCATTCTAGTGCTGAGGTCCTAACCACTGATTCTTTGTGGATTTCAGCGTCTGTCTCCCTGCTTCCTTGCTTGTTTAAAATAATGTAAAAATCAGGTTCTTCGTTCAGTGTTTTGTAAGGTTTCCTCATTTTGCCTTTGGGAAAATCTCAAATCTTTAATTTTGACGAAGGTGATTTGGCTGCTCATCATCATCACCAAGATCCCCTCTTACTCATCCCCCGCCCCCATACACTTCTATCTCCAGCATCCTCACTTCCTGCTCCCTCACCTGGTAGGCAAGACCCAACACTGGCTCCTTGCACTCTTTTCTCTTTCAGTGCTTCTAAAGACTTTAAAGATGCACATATATCATATATGTGTGCATATATATTGCTATATATATTTAATGTGTATGGATGGCTTGCCTGTATGTATATCTGTGAACCACATATATTCCCTTTACTCTCAAAGCCAGAAAAGTTTGTCCTTGGGAGTAAGATTACATAGTTTTGTGAACTGTTACGTAGGCCCTGGGAATGGAACTCAGGTCCTTTGTAAGAACATTCAGTAATCTTAAATGCTGAACCATCTTTCCATCTCCTTTTCTTTCTCTCTTCTTTTTAATTACTTCAGAATTTCATACATGACAAGAGTACTATATCGTTTTCACCCCTCCTTCTCCCCACCTCTTTCCATGATCCCCAACTCCCTCTCAAATTTATAGTCTGTTCTTCTTTCAGTACTTATTATTATTTTACACATACACACATAAAACAGGCAGACAAACAAAAACCCAAACTTGAAACTTACTGAAGCCATTGAATATGACTTTTACATACTTAACTCATACTTAGCACTGACTACTTGGTACTGGATAACCTATCAGAGAGCTCATTTATGAAGAAGACTGAGTTTCCCTCTTCCAGCTGCAATTTGTTCCCTATGACTCTTTATCTAGGCATGGTAATCTACAAGTTTACCAACTTTAGTATTTCCACTGGCATGGTCATTATTCAGGTTTTGTTTAGGAAAACGTGTTGTTAAGACATTGAGATGTGCGACATCCCTGTTATGCCTAGAAGACAGTGTCTTGCAGCTGATGTCCTGATCCTCTGGCTCTTACAATCTTTCTCTTCATCTTCTTGGATATTCGCCGAGCTTCAGGTATAGGTGTTGAATTGTAGATGTACAAATTGGGGCCGGCACTGGTCACCTATTATCTACTTTTGACTATTCGTGACTCTGAAGCAGCCTGTCTGCTGCAAAAGGAAGCTTCTTTGATGAGCGGTGGAAACTGCACCTATTTGTAATTATAAGGATAAGTTTTTACAGTACAGCTAGAAATTATATGAGTTTAGGGCAATGGCAGTGGTAGCTTTTTCTCTAGGGTTTATGATCTGTCCATCCATGGGTAGTTGACTAGGTTTACAGTACCTTGCTGAATTTCTTCCTATAAAATGGGCCTTCAGTCTAATTAGACAGCTGTTGTTTAGTACCATGATATAATGCCACTATTACACCATTGGGGATATCTTGTGGGGCTGGCCATTCTTGTGATTAGTAGACTAAGCACGGCGAGAAGGACTATTGATTGCTTTTTACCCCTTAGCAGATTACATAGAGCTTTCCGATGCTGAGAGAACTAGTCCTCGGGGAGGAGGCTTGCAAGTCAGTTCCAGCTTAATTCCTACAAGTCCATAGTGTGTGATGTCTTTAATAACAGGGTCTTGCCTGCAAATTCTGGGAGGCAACCAAGGGTAATGTCAATAGCCTACATGTGTTGGGAGTCTCTTGGACCCCTCTCAGCAACAACTTGTAGGGAGGCTTCCTGTGCCTGTTTGCATTTTTTTTCTACAATGAGAAATCTTCCTATTACCGTCTCATCCCCTTTAAGCATTTTTCCAACTGTACAATCTAGGCTGGAGGTATAGCTCAAAGGTATAGTGCTTGATTAGCATGCATGAGTATTCTAGTTTCTTCCTTTGTTGCTTTGTTAAAACACTGACCAAAAGCAATTTGGGGGAAGAAAGTTTATTTGGCATCCAAGTTGCAGTACATTATCAAGGTAAGAGACCAACTGAAGGCATTTATCTGGATGTTGGACTTGATACAAAGACTAAGGTGTGCTGCTAACTGACTTGTTTGGATGGTACAGCTTCATCCTCCCTCCCTCCCTCCCTCCCTCCCTCCCTCCCTCCCTCCCTCCCTCCCTCCCTTCCATTTTCCCTTTGTTCTTTCCTTCCTTCCTTTTCTCTTCCTTCTCCTCCTCTCTGAGATAGAAATGGAATCTTCTTATGTAACTATGGTTGGACTGAAACTCAATATGCAGACCAGGCTGGACTTTATAAAGATCATCATGCCTCTGCCTCCTAAGTGTCTGGAGTAAAGCTATGCACCATTGCTAGCCTTCAGCTACACATCTCTTACACATCCCAAGCCCATCTTGCTAGACTATGTCCACCAAATCAATTAGCAGTTTAAAAATGGACCTCGCAGACCACTCAAACGGAGGCAATTCACCAGTTGAGTTTCCCTCCCTTCCAGGTAACTCTAGCTTTGTGTCAAATTGACAGCTGAACTTAATTATGGCTGTGGTGTTCTGAATTCAGTCCAATCCCCAGACATGCAAAACTAAACAAAACACCCAGCAACCATCAACAAAAATGCTCCAACCAGGCCCTCTTACCGTGTGACCTACATACTATGTGCATTACTTTAGTCTGTTCCATTCCCATCCCTACTTATTAATAGTAGCTTTAAAATTCTTCAATGTTGTCCTTATTCATTGTTTTCCCCTTTCTTCCCTGGCTAGATATTCATCTTCGCCTGTTCTGTTTATTGCTGTGTATCCAACAGTTACAGCCTTCCCCGATGGAGCACATACTCAACAGAGAAAGAAAGATTTGTAATAGACAATGGCCTCACCATTCAGAGAACAGGATGGGCAGGCAGTCCCGTAGTTTCTATAAGTAGGGAGCTAATTCATAAGGAAGGAACGAACACATTTCTATACAGAGCGTCCACAGCACCGCTGCCCCACCATCCACATCTTTCCTCAGAGCCTGCCAGGAAGGGAAGCTGGAAGTTTAACAGTCTTCAGATTGCAATGTCACTGTGTATAATCTCCATGACCTGGGGAAAGTAAGCCTTTTAAAACTTCTGCGAGATGGATCTTGTATTAATTTAGGTCTCCTCATAAAGTGACTCTAGGAATTACATGAGGAAATATATGTGAGATGTTGGATAAAGGATGATGTGCTTGTGCATAAATTTAATTAGGAAGCACTTTAGGACATGCACTAGGAAGCTACACATATATAATTATTTATTATTATATTTACATTTTGTGGCTCAGTAAGATTTTATAGGGAGAGGAAAAATAATACTGATAACTCATATCTGATTTATCAAGACATTTGAAACACTAGTGCATAAATTTGTATTGTGAACTCTTAGACGTCAAGTCTATATTCAAGGGAAACTATGAAACACATGATTAAGTATAAAGCATGTCAATGCACAATTCTATTTTCTATACTTCTTATAATCAAGACAAGACAGTCTCTCCAATGGATGAGTGTACCCCTTACTCCACATCCTCTCCAGCAAAGGATATCATTGGTGTTTTTGATTTTAGCCAATCTGACAGGTGTAAGATGGTATCTCAATGTTGTTTTGATTTGCATTTCCCTGATTGCTAAGGAGGTTGAGCATGCCCTTAGTGTCTTTTGGCCATTCGAAGTTCTTCTGTTGAGAATTCTCTGTTCATTTCAGTGCCCCATTTTTTAATTGGGTTCATTAGCATTTTAAAGTCTAACAGGAGACCACCAAGTCCAGTTGGAATGGGACTGATGGAACAGGAGACCAAACCGGACTCTCTGAATGTGGCTGACGGTGGAGGAGGACTGAGAAACCAAGGACAACGGTGATGAGCATGAAATCTACAGCATGGATGGGCTCACTGTGAGCCTTGTCAGTTTGGTTGGTCACCTTCCTGGACTTAGGGGGAGCTGGGAGGACCTTGGACTTAACATAGTGAAGGGAACCCTGATGGCTCTTTGGCTTGGAGAGGGGCAGAGGGGGGGTATGGGTGGAAGGGAGGGGAGGGAAGGGGGAGGAGGAGGGGAGGAGATGGAAATTTTTAATAAAAAATGAGAAAAAAAGAATAATGCACATGTATTCAATTGAGCACGTGCATATTAAAAGATAATTAAATTTGAATGAGAAAAAAAGACAGTCTCTCCATAGCTCTGTTTATATTTTCTTAAAATTATTTTAAATGGATGATGAGGTTTTTTTATATCCTTCAAACCTGACTTTATTATTTTGCAGTACATTTTAAAAATTTTTTTTTTGTTGTTTTTCAAGACAGGGTTTCTCTGTAGCTTTGGAGCCTGTCCTGGAACTAGCTCTTGTAGACCAGGCTGTTCTCGATCTCACAGAGATCCGCCTGCCTCTGCCTCCCGAGTGCTGGGATTAAAGGCGTGCGCCACCACCGCCTGGCACATTTTAAAATTTTTAACCAGTTTTTTTTCTTTGCTAGCCCATCTGGGCTCTTTGTTTAATTTGAAATATTTTGTATTTCCAATTAGCTTAAATTTGTCAGTTACACATCAGAATTAAACAGTTGCATTAGGTTTTAATCACTTTTGAGAACAAATATTTGCATAATTGATTATCAGCTCTTGAGACTGTTGTTATTTCTTCATGAACATTCTTTCATTAAATGTGGACTTTTAAACCAATTGAAAATGATCTTTTTTCATTATATAAATCTGGCTTTCAATTTTTGAGCTTATTACCTTGATGTTCAATGCCATTTCCCATTTTGAAGACTCATTTTGTGTGTAAGTATTGGAAATGGCCAGAGATATTACCAAGAAAATGACCAATAGGCCATAACACTTTTCAACTCGTTTGTAGCGCCATTCATTTGTTCCCGGGAAAGCTTCATTCCAAATGACTTTGGAAGGCAGCATGAGCACATAAGTGGCAGCTCTCTGGCCAGAAGGATATACTGTTCTAGATATTTTATTTGGAATTTGTACTCTAGCTGTTAAACACACATGAAATGAAAGCCATTGTGGCCTTAAAACTTGTCGGTAGAAAAATGAACTTTAAATGGGATCAGAAAGAGCAGTGGGCCCGAAAGGTATACCCTCCCCAGGTTTCATCTGAAGTCTCCCAGACTAAGACATTTCAGTGCCACCACCTTCACCAGCATGTGGAAACAGCGGGGGAATACCAAACTGCCTCCTGCAAGCTGGTGTCCCCAAACTGAATACAGATCACGTTTCTTTCCCAAGACTGAATGAATTAAACCAAGACCCAGGAGTTGTTATGCTGAGAGGGCTGGAGAGATGGTTCAGTGGTTAAGAGCTCATGTTGCTTGTGGAGAGGACTCAGGTTCAGTTCCTAGCACCCACAGGATGGCTAACAACTTTGGAACTCTAGTTCCAGAGGATGTGATACTCTTTTGTGAGGGCACTGTAGGGTGTTATATTGAACTGGTGTGATTTAAATATGAACCTGAATTTCCAAAATTCTCCAACACCTGGTATATCAGAGATTGTAGCCAAAATCTTCTTTATGAGTCATATTAAAGATGACACAGATTCAAGAGACAGTGGCAGCTTGTAACTCTGCTGTGGCTGGAGCAGGGGACTCCAGTAAAGTCACCTCCGTGTCTTTAGCAGGCTCCAGATAATCGTGCAGACAGGTTCAGGCACACTTCAGAGCACGTTTACTTTTACCTCTGCCGAGAGTGGCATGATGATGTGGCTGATTTTCCTTTGGCTTTCGGTGGGATTAAGAGCCCCTCTTGAGCATTTCAGTGGTGCTTTGGAGGAGCTTATCAGATAAGTAAGAGCACAGCAATGCTCACTTAGTTATCCTTCCTAAGCTCTGAAAGATCCCCGGACTAAAGGAGCACTTGATGGGAAATACTTCCAGTCATTAAAATAGAATGTGTCTTCACAACAAAGTTTCTTTGGTTTATATCAGGTCATTACTGCTGTTTATAGTGAATAGAGGAAAGGGGGAAAATGTATGTGGACTTGCGACCCTCCTTACAGGGGATGGAAGCCACAAGGCTTAGCAAACTCTGATCAGTAATTTACTGATAGTTGCTAGAGCTCCTTTCTGCCCACAAGGCCATGTACTATCTTCTGTTGCATATCATATGTGAAAAGTTGTTAAAAAATTCGAGGGCAAGAGAGGGCATGAAAACTCTGTCTCTGGCTTCACCCTGCTATGTAAGAGGTAACAACACATTCGAGTGTCTATGTATATCAACTGGGAAATTATTGTTCCTGAAAAAGTCAGTAGAATGCAGTCCTTTTCCTCATGGCAGCATATAATGAAATATTTATCGTAAGGAATAGGATACCCGGGTCTTAGTGGCAGAGTGTCTGTCTATCTAACATGCATAAGGTCTTGGATTCCATCTTCAGCAATACAGTGTTAGAAGGGAAGAATAGAATGTCGAAGTCAGAGAGAAGAGAGAAACACAAAAGCCCACCACCACCACAGAAAACCAGAGAACGAACATCTCAAAACTGCTTTCAAATTTGCTGGAAAATGTGTATGATACGAGGATCTAGAGTCAAGAGTGAGTTTTAGACACAGCAAAGGTGTGTCACTCTTCCCACTGGTAGATTTCAGCAGGAAACTGTCATTTCCTTGCCTATAAATTAGAAAGGATATAAAGCTAATAGACTGACTTCAAAGCCTGTAATGAGAGTTAGCACATGCAGAGCTTAAGTGATGTCAGGCACATAAGTGCCCACATATGTACTCCTAGCATTACTGATAAGGTTGCAAACAGTGAGCAAGTACGTATAAAATCCCAAAGCCAAGACTCTTGTGTGAGGAATTCATGTGTAAGCATCAAAGGAAAAGAGAAAAGAAACATGTAATAAGAAATACGATTATCAAATTTAGGAAGAACAACAAAGAAGTCTTAGAGATGAGATTGAGCGTTGTTGGGGCTGGAGAGGTGGTTCAATGTTAAATAGCATACACTGTTCTTCCAGAGGATCCATGTTCTCTTCTCAGCACCCACATTGGGTGGCTCACAACCCCTGTGCTTCTAGCTCCAGAGGAACTGATGTGTCTGTTTTCCTAGGACACTTCTACTCATATGCATGTACCAACACATATACACATAATTTGAAAGATAATAAAATTGAAATTTAAAATTAAATGCCAATTTTTTTCTCAAAATTAATATAGGATTCATCCTTATCTTGCTGTCTATATTGACTATGAAACCCCACAATTTGGTTCTTAATATACTTCAAAGTGACTCTTAATTTATTTTCAGTCCTTTTCATTTGTTTTGAAATAATTAGACTATTTTTTATCTGCAAGCTTATGTATAACTTTTATATGTTTATTAGATTTTATCTCAAAGAAAAGAGTTAAAAGGGACCATTTTTTTTTGTAGAATTCCTGCCTTAAAAATCCTCTCTTCGTTCTGCCAGTGTTGGTATACATATGTGCATTTGTATTGGTCTGATTGTGCTGTCTTAAATATGGTGATATGTTATTGTAAGTTCTCATAAGCATTCATTCAACATCTTCGTCTCCATGGAAACAAAAGAAAACATTATCTTTTGTGCACAGCTCTCATCTTTCTAATCAGAGCAACTGGAAAAAGATACATTGGGTTTGTTTGTCTTAGACTACATTTTGGCTAAGGAACCATCTCTTGTAGAGGTAATGTTCTTGGATCAGTTAGGTTTGGCAGGGAAAGGGGAAATCACCTTAGGTATATTTAGTGGAAAATATTGATATAAAAAATTTTAGGCTCATGCATTTATTGGAAAATTGCAAAAGCACAGATCAGAAAGGTCTCTTGCAGGAAATTTTGAGGTGCAAGCATTTCACAGAAGCTGCCGGTAATAGCTGTAGTTGCCAACAGAGCAGAAACAGGAGCAAAAGAAAAAAGTCTAAGTGAGCCAGACCTCATCTCTTCCTCTCCAGTTCTTGCCATTATCCTCCATTTCCCTGTCTTCTGCTTGTGGATACTCATCTTCTGGTTAACTTCAGTGGTCCACCTTACTCCATACCTTCTACTTTATCCTGGCCACTGGGGACCATCAACAGTGTATGAGAGGCAGGAAGAGCGTAGTAGGTCTGTCTCACCCACTTCAAGGTTACCTCACAAAGACTCTCTTTTGATCACAGGAGCTCAAGTTAGTCATTTGTCACATATAAGTGTATGCACATGTATGCAGATATGCGTAGGGGTCAGAGGTCAACAATGGATGTCTCTTCTTCAGTTGCTCTGAAGCACCTTTTTTTCTCTCTCTCTGAGACAAGGTCTTCAGCTGAATCCGGAGTACACTGCTTGGCTATATTGAATGACTAGCACACTCCAGTGCTGGATTCCCCAGCACTGAGGTTATAGAAAAGTGCTGCTACTAGGCATTTCCATGACTTTGTAGATCTAAAACCAACTCTTCAAGCTTGTAGTGAAAGCATTGTCATCAAGTGAGTGATATTCACAGCCTTTCTTTCCAGGTTTTAAGAGCTGGTCCTTCCCCATCATAGATAAGTTTTACAAAGGATACAAAGGATACAAAGGATACAAGGTCTCGCAGTATCCTTTGGAATTTCACCACAGCCTGCAGCATCTTGTAGATACTACTTAGTGTGCAAGCACACCTCAAGTTATCCCAATTCGGGAATGCTCATTGTCCTATGGGGGAGCTGTGCTGACAGAATCATCTGTACTGTAAGCATCTTTTGTGTTTCTGCCGATAGTATTTTGGATAACAGCCTTAGTGCTTGGCTTTTGGGGGTGGATAGTGATCTCTTATAAGGGAGATGAGGTGTCTCGCTCACTCTCTTGGGAGGTCAGAGCAAAAGCAAGCTTGTGTTGATATTCACATCTCTTCAGGGTAGTGGAGCAGAACATGGCAGTGTCCACCTTGTCCTGTATTTTGTGAGTCTGTGTTTCCATTTAAACCCACATTTCCTTGTGAATCCCTATAATAAAGACAATTTGTAATTCTCGCATTGCCTCTCACTTTGAGCATCCTGCTAAAGTGGGATATGTAATAATTTTCTGTGTCCCAGGAGACATACTTCAAAGCTAGTAGAATCCCTGATCCATGGGATGAAGCTGAAACAGCAACAACCACCAAGCATCAGTCACTCAAATGACTCTGCCAGCAGAGACAATAAACCCAAACCACAACTTCATTATTTGTGGAACTACAGAGACTGATGTCATCAACAAATATCCAAGAGAGAATGACGGTGATTCCTATGATGTCCTTATTTCAACTTCACCATTTGGCTAGTCAAATCAGGGCCATGAACAGTGACAGCTAATCATCCCAAACTTCCTCAGTGATGATTCTGATTGCAGCTGCCGCTCCAGATGTGCTCCTTACACAGCTCGCCGCAGCTATTGATCTGCAATCCTTTCTAGTTCATTCCGATTGCTGAGGAGAAATCAGAAGCAATTTGCATCCCGTGGAAGGAGCAGCGGCATATGTGTCCTCGGTGGAGCACTCCCCCTCCAGGCCAGACTTTGTTGACCCTTCTGCTCTCTAGCACATGACATCTGCTGGAAGCTTAGTCATTCCGTAACAGGCCATCTTGCTGATCTATGACACCCACGGTATGCAACTAACTGACTTAGCTGAGGAGAAAATAGCGAGGCTGAAAATGTCTTATAGATCCGAGCCAGAATGTGAAAGAAATGTCAAAGGCTTGTCACACTAGTGCAGTCTCTCAGAGCCCGCAAATTCGGTCATGTTAAGTTAGTTTTCCTAACCACTATGTTTTGATGCTAATTGGAAAAGGAAAGGCTTGGTGAGATTCCGTTTTAAAGAGATATAGCCCAGTGTGTATTCTTTACGTCTGAGCAGATGTTTTATTTATCAAGTCAGCAACATTCAGAGCAAAGGAGGATTTCTGTTCCTCAGGCAAGCAGACAGTGAAATGGTGACCGCGTGCCTTGGCTCTCCCTGCCCCGTCACAGGTTAGTAGAGTAATGTGTATACATTAATATTCTGACATAAGCTTGGCTTCTTTTCCTTAGGAGGCTTTTGGCAGCACTGTTTATTTTCTTACAGCAATCTACCCTATAACATCACGTCCAATTATAGAGAACCCTTTATGTCAATGGAAGGGTATTGCCTTAATTAGAGTTCCCATTGCTGCGGTAAAACATCATGACCAAAGGCAACTTGTGGAAAGAAAGGCTTTATTTTATCTTATAGTTTTAGGTAGCAGTTCATCATTGAAGGACATCCGTGCAGGTTCTCAAGCAAGACAGAGGGCAGGAGATAGGCAGGAACTGAAGCAGAGGCCATGGAATTTTGCTGATTATTGTTTTGCTCCCATGGATTACCGTCCTCCTTGCTTATACCTTCCAGGACCAAATGTCAGAGGATGACACCGTCTACAATTGTCTGGGCCCTCACACATCAGTTATTAATAAAGAAAATGCCCCATAGGTTGATCTACTGGCTGTATAAGCTTCACTTTCTTTTATGCATGTCAATCTTCATTTTGTTTGTTTATTTATATTTACTTGAAATAGATTTTAGTATTTTTAAAATTATATGTGTCTGTTTCTGTTTCTGTTTCTCTGTCTCTCTGTCTCTCTGTCTCTGTCTCTGCCTGTCTCTGTCTCTGTCTCTGTCTCTGTCTCTGTCTCTCTCTCTCTCTCTCTCTGTGTGTGTGTGTGTGTGTGTGTGTGTGTGTCTATCAATAATGAATGCAGTGTCTGAGGCCAGAAAATAGAGCCAGGTCCCCAGAAACTGGAGTTGCGAGCATTGTGAGATAGTCCTTTAGGTACCAAGCATCAAACTCAAGAGTCTTTGCATGACCAATAGGCAATCTTAACTGCTGAGCCATCTCTTCATCCTCCAGATGTTAGTTTTGAACAATAAAATAAAAATAATTGGAATTCAGTGATTCAATCACTGCATGGACGCATGTATCCATAAAACTTAAGAACCTTATGTAATTAAATAAACTCAGATAACAAGAACTTTCTGATGTTTATAATAGTTGTTTGAGACAAGGTAAAAGACCAAATATTTATTGTGATAGGAGATACACATAAATTAGTGAGTCCATGACTTTGAAATTCTTGAACTAAAGAAACTGTCTGTGCACTGTAGAACTCTTAAAAATGGACAAAAAATGAAAATGACTTGATCCTCCTTGCTGTTACTTAAGGGACTGTCATGCAGAACTGGACATTTATCCAAAGTGTTTCATATTAACACAGTAATAGAAATAAATTGTGTAGTGGCATTTCTATTATATTTTCATAAATGAAGCTTGCCTGGGGATATGGAGAGTAAATCACCCTGGCCTGCTTCACAGACCAGGCAGAGGTAACACACTGCCAGTAGGCACACTAGCTGCCATTAAAGGCAGTGCATGCCTTTAATCCCAATGGTGCACATTTTTAATCTCAGCCCTAGAGAGGATTAGAACACAGAAGAAGACAGCCCTCACACACAGTCTCATTCTCAGATTCCTGGAGGCAGGATCGCCATTTTTGGACTAAGGTAAGAGCCTGTGACTGGCTACTTTGTTTTTCAGATCTTCAGGTTGAACCCCAATTTCTCTCTCTGAGTTTTTATTAGTCATGCTACAAAATTAGCCAAGTCAACTTAATGCAGTTTATGATGGCCCTCTTTTTCCAGTTCTCATACTACCTATCAGAAACACAAATTTGTAAGCCAATTGAAGTAAGAGATGAACAGGAAGGTGAATGCAAAAGTACTCTTTAATACCTCCAAATTGTCTATGGGTAAGATCTACTTTAAAAATCTTTTCTATTCTTTGAATAGCTTCTGGCTTTATCTTGATGGAAAACCATGGGTATAAAGTGCAAAAAAAATGTGATTTTTCTTAGCAAAAAAATACTCCCGCCCTTAGGAAATTCTAATTTATCTCTCCATTAATGGGGACAATAATTTCACCATTGTTACTTTTTATGGAATTTATTAATAATTACCTGAAATTCTATCGTTCCTGTTACCCCCAACTTTAGGAAAGCCAGAGAACAAAGGGAATTCTGAAACTCTAACTGATATTCTGAGGATCCTCAAGTTATCAATGTCCAAAATAGTGTGAACAATCTTGATGACAATATGATCCATACTTTCTGGCATTCACAAACTATTTCTTTTAATCCAGTAAATTACTGGATTCTCTTCCATTCTTGAGAATTCCTTCTTGTCCCAGATCTCACTCCGTCAAACACTGGCATTAGTTACTAAAGAAAGCTCAACTAATACTGTCGTAGTGACTTTTCTTGTGTTAAACAGGGGACTTACAGAAATCAGCTTCAGAGAAGAAAGGTTTATTTTGGCTTTCAGTTTGAGGGGAAGCAGCCTGTCACATCAGGGAATCACCGCTGTAGAGTGTGAGGTCACATTACGTCTGCAGCCAGGAAACAGCGAGAGATGAATCCTGGCACTCAGCTGTCTCTTCTCGTTTCTTTGCAGTCTAGGAGACCAGAAGAGGGAGTCATGCCACATATATTCAGGATGGGTGTTCCTCTCCACTAAACTCTTCTGAAAACACCTGGTAGACACCCAGACTTGTATTTCTATGGTGATTCTAAGTCCAGTGAGGTTAATAATAAAGATGAACCTTTGCAGCAACTTCTAGCTTGGCAAGCCGTAGCAGCTAAATGTCCAGTACCTGCCCAAGTAACCTCTGTGTGACCTGAAAGTTGGCTATTGAGCTTCTGAAAAGTTTATGAGAAAGGAACCTTTTTTGGGCCACATGGAAATACCTTATGAGATACTCTTAACAGCTGGCAATGCAAAAAGCAACAAGGTATGGATCCTTGAGTTCTTGCTTCCCAA
Organism: Arvicola amphibius; assembly: GCF_903992535.2. Taxonomy (NCBI): domain Eukaryota; kingdom Metazoa; phylum Chordata; class Mammalia; order Rodentia; family Cricetidae; genus Arvicola; species Arvicola amphibius. The sequence continues at coordinate 43,109,856 of NC_052060.1, read as the reverse complement.
ATTACAAAACAAGCAAAATTTTTCTTGAAGTAGAAAACTTCCATGCAAAATGGCAGCAACCCTCTGGCTACAGGATTACACAGGTTCTGCCCCGAAAGATGGGACATGGTTAATTTTCTGACTTTTCATCATGCTTCCCCTTTGATTATAAATCTTGCCTACCTACTGCTTTTTTCCCCTTGCCTTTCTATGTGACCTAACTAAAGGATTTCAGTGCAGTCTCCTTCATTCTCATCCTGTTATAATTGAATTCTCTTCTGGTACTTATATTTGCTTCAGGTGTTATAAATGATCTTGGTAAAAATGGGACTTGTACCTCATGTTCAAAGAATACCTCTGCTCAGTTATTACAGTCTTATTAGAGAAAACAGCTTTCTCAAGAGTGTGAAGTGAATTAGGAGCATCCTTTCCACCATAGTCGGATTGTTCTCTGAGAGTCATTATGATTTGTCTGTCAGGAACTCTTTATCTCCAATCAAGGAGCAAAATCTGGCTTACATCCTGAGTTAAATGGTATTTATATCCTACTACAGTCTGTACTTCTAGATTGCTGCTTGTACAAAATTAAAATAAACCCTCTCCACTACCCACAAATATATCCTGTGTTTGTGATATAGCTGTTAGACACTGCCAAGTACTTAAACTATTGACTTCCAGTCAATTATAAAAAAAAATGTTCATAAGTCTCCCCCAAGAGACAAACACAAGGTACTTAGGAAAACTCTCTTTGTGTCTGGAGTAAGGCAGTGTGGTTGGAGGAGGCATTCTGATTATTGAAAATGTAATATACAGTGCAGATTCCGTCTGGATGCCTAAACAACCACTTTAAATTTAAATTTATTACTCAGAGTTATGATTAATCGCGTGGCCCTCTGTTCTCTGTAGCTAGCCAAGGGGGAAGAGTCCGACAGCAATCACTTCTTATGGAGCCCAATACACAGCAGGTCAATAGGACAGTGTGTGACTAGCTGAAAAAATAATATCCACCTGGTGCCCTTTAAAACAGATCCATCTGGGTTTTGGGACATGTTTTCATGTTTTATAATCTGGTTTTGGTAAGTTTGCCTCTTATTGATTTTTTTTCTACAAGAAGAAATAATAGATTTAGCTTTTTTTTTCAGAGGAAGTCATTGTACCTGGAACTGGCTGAGTGGGCCATTCCTCATCCAACTCTTTAGAGTAATACACAACTGATGGTCAAATCACTTCAGATTGGTACTGAATCTCAGTGACACAAGTTTGAAGAATTACTGGACATAGCCAGGAATCCCATAAAAAAAACACAAACCAGAAGCCATGATGTATATGCAAAGGACTTGGAGGGGTAAAAAAGAAATGAAAGAGAAAAATAAATAGAAACAAAAGAGGATAAAATTAATGAAAATATAAAGAAAAGAAAAAGCTTTAACATGACATTATGAGGCAAAAAACCTGCAAAGATGCCATTGAGCTTATGTTCTATTGGCTACCTACTGCTGGGCATGAGGCCTGCCCTTAACACTATTTTGTTTCTCCAATGAGACTCCCTTGGAGAAAATCAAATTTTTATTTGCAAGCGGTTATCAACTGGGGACTGCTTCTTGGTTAGGGTTGTATGATGTTGATTTGAATTTAAGAACTCTTACAGTTGCAAAAAAAAATAATGATCCCAACTAGGGAAAATTCAAGGCAACAAAGTTAGATACATAAAGACTTTATTTAAGATTATTGCACTATGAAGGAGAGAAGAGAACAGAGGGGAGGGGACTTTTAAGAGCTGAGTGAGGTTTGGAGATGTATCTCAGTGGTAGAGCATATGCCTAGCATGCAAGAGACCCTGGGATTCCCAGGACTGGGATTCTATAGTGAGAGACAGTAGGAAAATTATAAGGATGACAGAAGGAAGTTGGAAAATGGGTGTGGTGAGGACAGTGAGTCTTCCTGAGTTTGCAAATGTTTTCTCTGTAATCTGCAGTCTGTGCTGTTTGGCAACAGGTTTGGAACCTGTCTTCTACTGGGTGAGTTTGGGAGATGGATACCCTAAGAATAGTGATTATATTTCAAACATATTGTTCTAGGCCTTTGAGGAAGACAACCCTGAGTTGTAAAAGTGGAAAGAGGTTGAGAGGTTACACAAATTTCAAAGGGGGCAGAATAAGATGTCCCTGAAGACTTGTAAATTAAATCATAAGAATAAGGAAGTCAGAAGCCTATGGTCATGAAGTCTCCCTAAAGTTATCAAGGGGAAAGGTAGTCTAAGGTAATTTTGTTTAGATGTACGGTTAAGAAATGCTGATCTTAAAAGTACTTGTTATAAAAGGCCCCAGTACTAAAACCAATGGTCTTAAGTTTTAGCTCTGGTTTTTCCATGACTAGCCACAGCTCATGAGTAGATCACATAACCAGAACTTTTAGAATAAAGACTTAAATTACAACTTTGGTGGCTATTACATTTGCCTTTAGACTCAAAGAAGATAAAAGCTAAGAATAGAGGTATATGATGAATCATATGTTATAATAGAAAGGGTCAAACAATTTATTTTCTCATCAGAATCTAAGAAGCATCATTATCCCAAATCTTATTCTGACTTATCATACAATTATGATAGGATTAGTCACAGTGTAATTTACTCTTTTACAATGTCTTTATATAACAAAAAAGCACTTGATTAATTTCGAAAGAGTTTTATCTCTCACTATCTCTGTCAGTTTTTCTGTCCCCCCATCTCTCCCTCTCTCTCTCTTACACACACACACACGCACATGCACACCTTCTTTCGGCCCCTTGAAAGTTTTTCCACCTAAACAAATGGCACTGCCATTTAATTTATTCTATCCTCAAATTATTTTATGTGCTTTTTCACATATTCAGATATGTGTCTTTATGTGTTTGAATTATTAGAAATTGATTTGACAATAGCTAATGAGTTAAAATGCTATTAAGGGTATCTTTTTTGAAAATTATTTTTATTAATTAGTTTTCTCCAGCTTGATCACAGTTTTCCCTCCTTCCCTCTTCTCCTTTCAGTCCCTATCACAACTACCTCCACTCTCCCCCATCAATATCCACTCCTCCTCCTTTCTCTTCAGAAAAGGGCAGCCCCCCATATACATCACCCAGTCATGGTAATGTTAGTTACAGCAAAACTATGCACCTCCTCTCCTATTGAGGCTGGACTTGACAACCTAGTAAGAGGAAAGGTTCCCCAAAGCAGGTAAGAGAGTCAGAGACAGCCCCTGCTTCTACTGTTAGGAGTCCCACAAGGATACTGAGCTACACAACTGTAGCATATGTGCAGAGGACCTAGGTCAGTCCTATGCAAGTTCTTTAGTTGGCAATTCAGTCTCTGGGAGCCTCTATGAGCCCAGGTTAGGTGTTTCTGTGATTTTCTTGTGGTTTCCTTGGCCTCCTGGCTCTCACAATATTTCTCCCTCCTCTTCCATAGGATTCCTTAAAGCCCACCTAAGGTTTGCTTTGGATTTCTGCATTCTCTCTTCCCCTCTTCCACTGTGTCACAGACATTGTCCATCATACACTAGCCTTTGTACATTTTAGAGGAGAATATGAAGAAAAATGCATGCCAAATGACATCTTATTTTACTGGATACGTAACATTCTATTCTCATAAGCATCATTCTTCCATGTTAGGCAAGTTTCACATCAGGCTTTGCTTTTACTTAATCAATATAACAAAACATACATCATATGATGAGAAAAAAGTTAAAGTCTGATGGAGGACTCTCCTTGGTTAATAAAGAAACTGCCTTGGCTTTTTGATAGGGCAGGATTTAGATAGGTGGAGTAGACCGAACAGAATGCTGGGAAGAAGGGAAGTTAGACAGATGCCATGCCTCTCCTCTCTGAGACAGACGCCATGGAGCCAGTCGCCAGGTCAGACATGCCGAATCTTTCCCAGTAAGCCACCACCTTGTGGTGCTACACATATTACTAAATATGGGTTAAAGCAAGATGTGAGAATTAGCTAATAAGAGGCTGAAACTAATGGGCCAGGCGGTGTTTAAATGAATACAGTTTGTGTGTTGTTATTTTGGGTTTTAAGCTAGCCAGGCAGCCGGGAGCGGGGCAGGAATGCAGCCCGCGGCTCTCCTCACTACAAAAGTTACTTACTTTATTGGTATCACCCTGAAAGTGACACGGATGCCTTCTCCTGCAACAAGAGCAGCTCAATGTGTAATTAGCTCTTCTAGGGACTGTGTTTTCTCTGAGACAGCCCTAGAAACTAGAACCATTTTTTAAAAGCCATGTAATTTAGACCATTACTCATAGTGAATGATATTGAAATTTTGTTGTGTTCAAATAAATCAATATTGTAGTTAGATATTTTGGGCTATTGTTTAGACAGTCTTCCAAAAGAAATACAAGTGTTTGCGGCACAGCCAGACTTGCATATTGATCAAACACAACCGCTGGGCCCACTCCAAACAGAACATATGCAGAGTCAAGTCTTTACCAATGCTCTGTCCCTCTGTGTGCATATACATCTAGGCCAGCTTCTTGCTTGTTTCTTGTTTTAAATTCTTATGCTGTTACGTTGTTTCATGACAAGTTCATGCATGTATTTAATGTATTCTGACGCCTCTCAACTCACCCCTACCCGCTCCTGTTTCCCTGTCTCTCCTGTCAAGCTTTCTTCTTTTCTGAAAGTTCCCCATTCACACTCATGACTAACTGAGTTTATCCAGGGCTGTTGGTGTGAGCATGGGTCTGGAAGTGCCCACAGGAGCTGAGTAGATTGTAAGTGGTACAGAACTGGAGATTATGACTGCCCCTCACACACCATGCACCATAGTTCACAAGGGAATGGTGGGGCCCTGTAAGCCCTTCTCCAGCAATGAAAGTCCCAGTCTTGTGCAGGCTCAGTGGAGGTTAGCTCAGCTGCTGTGAGATCGTGGTTGCTATGACACCATGTCATAACATAACCAATGTCAAGCCTTGAATATAACATTTGGCAGCCTTCTCCCTATCTTAGACTGTTGTGTTCTTTCAGATTTTTTCTTCTGTGCTGGTCTCTGAGTCTTAGAGGAGGTAGCAGAAACAAGTTGTCCAGGAATGGGCACTCAAGTATCACAGATTCTAGCACCCAGAGCAGCCATGAATCTTTATATTCAATGAATATTCCTTGTAATGAAAAGCCTTTCTGATTAAGGCAGAGAGGAGCATTTTGTCTCTGGCTACAAACAGTGTTATTTAGGAGGCAATTTAGGGCCGTGTCAATTCAGCTACACAACAATACCAAGATCCCGCATAGGGCCTAAGACCTTCACAGACATTTCATTTGTTTGTTTGTGTTTTCTGAATTCCTTGTGTAATGGGTATTAAAACAAATTAGAGACCAGTTGGCTACTCCAATATTCATTATATAAGCATTATCCAAATGGGCATATCTGGCTGGTAGATTGGCATTGCAGTTCATGGGCTCACAGCTCTTAAGACCATTGATATTTTTTCTCTCAGCAGGTTCATTTCAGCACTACGAAAGCTGTCCAGCAGGCAGGCAGATTCATCAGTTCTAGCTTGGCTCCTCTAAATCTTTCAATTGATGGTGTCTTTAGCAATGAGGTCTCATCACAGTTTTGTGGGGGGCAAATAAGAGAAGCTGCAAGAGCATTTATTGTTTTATGGGTCTCTAATTCATTCCTGACCAACAACTCATTAGCAAGTACCCACCCCCCCCCCACAATACTGACTTTTTGTTCCTTGAGTTATAGAAACAGCATTATCTGGCCATTGAGGATATCCCCCCTCCCCGTGTGTGTGTGTGTGTGTGTGTGTGTGTGTGTGTACATGCAGGTGTGCTTGTATGTATGTGTATTTCTCTCTCTGTGTATATGTGCCACATATATGAAGGTGCTGATGGCCTTAACTCTTTCGGAGCTGAAGTTACAGGTGATTGTGAACTGTCCAGGATAATGATATGAAGAGCTATGAAGAACTGAACCCATGCCCTCTGTAAAAACAGCAACTTCTCTTAACTAGATAGCCATCTCTCCAGGTCCCTTTAACTTTTTAAACGTATGATTTTATTGATCCATGAAGTAGTAGGTTTCAAATAGGAGTTTTACATACCCTTTGTTTTGGTTTAGTACTCTCTGGACTATAAGCTATTCTAGGGTAAGGACTATGTCTGTCTTGTTTGTTGCTATAGGTCTCTGTTCCAAATTTGCTGGTTAAATGAGACAATGGTAAAATTCAGTTCTGTGCATATATCCACATACACAAACACATACTTGTGTGCCCTCACACAGACACACACATTCAGTCACTGTGCAGTTGCACACTCGCTTCCCATTGTCTAGTTGTATTCACACGTTGCAGTTTTACATTTAAATTTTCCCTTGAGAGAAACATATTTATGTCCTAATGAAAGTATATAAATGTCATATCTAAATATAGAAACAGTAAATAGGTCAAGGACCTTCATAAATGTTTAGAGAAATCTCTGTCTATTCTACAATCTTACTGTGGATAAATTCACTATGTTTTCAGTTTCATGTCTTTGTTTAGAAAATTGGGGCAGGGGAAGCAACCATTCTTTTCTCGGTTCTGGGGGAACAAGGAGGCAACCGACTTGACTCTTCTCGACTAACTAAACCTGGCGACAATGTCCTTGACAGTATAGATGCCTGTAATGAGAGGAAGACTCCTTAGGCATTGACAGGTATTTTTGATACAAAAATTGTAATTGTTAAAAAAACATTTTAAGACGATAGTAAAAAATTGTCAATATTGGCAATCAGAGTTGGAAATCAAGTCAAAATCCAGAAGTCTTGTAGTGTATTTATCTATGAGCAGACTTAAACAACAACAACAACAAAACACCTTTCGGGGAGCCTGCATTAGACCAACCTAGGCCCTCTGCGTGTGTGTGACAGCTGTGTAGCTTGGTCTGCTTGTAAGGCTTCTAGCAGTGAGATCAGGACCTGTCCCTGGCACTTAAGCTGGTGTTTGGGAACCTTTTCCCCAGCCTTGACCTTGATGTAGGGGAAGAGCTGGGTCCTGCCTCAGCTTGATGGGCCTTTATTTCAAGCTCATGGAAGGACTGCTCCTTTCTGAATGGAGACAGAGGAGGAGTGGAAGGGGAGAGCGTGGATGAGATGTGAGGTGAGGGGATTGGGTGAGAAGAAGAAGGGGAAACTGCAGTTGGTATATAAAATAAATAAAAAAGTTAATTAAATAAAATAAAAACACTTTTAAAGTTTATTCATGAATAAGAGGCCACAGTTTTTATGATTGTGAAATGTGTGGTAGATTTCCTTATTGGTCTTCATGAAATAGTGATTTGGATTCTGTTGAAGCGGAAACTCTAGTTGCTTACCCATTTGGCTTAAGTTTTCTGCCCTGGATGGAGACTTGATGGGTTAGGTGTTCTTTGGAAGTTTCATTCTGAGAAGATTAAAATCTAACCAAATTTAGTGTTCCCACCGAAAGGAACATTACAAGAATGTGCCCTGTAAATTCTGCAATGATCTTCATTACTGATAGGTAATCCTCTTTGATCCTGATAACATTATTGGAACACAGAAGAGCCTGGAGAGATGACGACCACAGGCTGGGGCAGGTGAATGCTTCTAATGATTTGATATTCAGAAAAACAGCAGGGTCTGTGTTGATTAATTTTATGTCAGTTTGACACATGCTAGAATCATCTGAGAGGAGGTAAGCACAATTAAGAAAATCCTTCCATAATATCAGGTTATAGGCAAGCCTGTAGGCCATTTTAAAAATTAGTAATTGATGGAGGTGGGTCCAGGCTCTTGTGGATCGTGGCACACCTGGGCTCTTAATCCTGGGTTTATAAGCAAGTGGGATGTGCAAGTTGTAGGAGCAAGCCAGTGAGTAGCATTCCTCCATGGCCTCTGATCAGCTCCTGCCTCCAGGTTCCTGCCTGGTTTGATTTTCTGCTTTGGCTCCACTCAGTGAACTGTGACTGTGGTTATGTAAATCAAGTAAATTCACTCCTAACCAAGTTGTTTTGATTATGATATTTCATCATAGTAATAGTAACTCTAAGATAGAATCCATGTTTAAAAGTGGATACTAATATAAATGTTTGGTTACACAATGAAATCTAATATGCATGGGATAAGGTATAGTGTCATGATGGCTGGATCGGCTCAAAATTGACTATCAGTGAATCTGTTGTTCTTGTTATTTTTGTTTTTTAAATAAGAATTTTTATTCAGAAAGAAAATATTATCTTTTCTTTATTGCTCATGTTGGGATATAAAATTGAAAACATCAAATGATTGGATGGTATTAGTATTCCTTGTTTTCTCTTCAGGTGGAAGACAGCCCATTTACCTGTATTACAAGAGGAGATAAAACTGAGCAAGTGTGCGTTGTATGCACAGAGCATCTACCCCACCCCCACCCTCTGTAGCCAGGTGGGAAGGAAGAGGAGTCAGCTTTGCAGTGGGTTCAGGTAGAAGCTGACTGGAATACACTCTGTATTCAACAGCTCTGATCAGTCTTAACTTTAGCTTCTTCACCAAATGATGACACCCATCCCAGGGATGGGGAGGGATTAAGTAGGATATAGGAAAGGCAATGAGCACGAATCATCCCATATGGCGAAAAGTCAATAATTATTCCCTTTGTCTTTATCATCCTTATTCAGGACGAAGTGGTTTTTTTAACATAGATTTAGTTACATTGTTCATATTTCCTGATGGGTCTTTGAACACAGAGGGTCACTATATTTAACTACTGTTACCATTGAAGAATTACTCTGTGTTGTAATGGTCCACATGAGAACTGGTCTCCAGTCTCCAGAGTCCGTCTCTATATCCCACCAGCTCTGTGCTTGCAACTGAGGAGCATCCACTAAACTCCCTTTAAGCAAGGGAATCATGAAGAGCCTGTGGAGGGTGAAACAGCACTGAAAGACAACCTCGGGAAATTGCCTGGGCTTTTTACATAGAGCTTCCCAAACTCACCTGTGTGTCGCAATGACCTGGGGGAACTTTTGGAGACTAGAAATAACCGGAAATACCTGCACTCCACAAAACTGGCAGACTATCAATGTCAGAGGCATGGAGCCAAGGGGTTTGTACTCACAATGATGGCCTAATCATCTTAATCATCATCCCATTCAGTGGTTGGTATTATCAGAATGTGATCTTTAAAAGACTAACCGCACCAGCGTTATTGGAGCAGACACAGGGTGCTTTGTGAGGGACAGGTTTCTTAAAGAAGAGACCCACCACCATATGCAGGATAAGCCCACAGATGAGCAGTGTCTTTCCAGCATTTAATGCACACCAAGAAATCTGTGGACCTGGACAATCAGAAGAGTTCATAACTTCTTTAAATTGAGAACTAGTTTTGTCTTTTTGCTAATAATTCTTTTGCTGAAGAGTTATTTCCTTGTGTTTAGGCTTTTAATTAGTATGAATCGGGACAAATCAATACTAAAATTTCTTAGTAGACTAATATTTTTAATATTTTACACCATTGAAAGGTACTAACTTTCCAATAATTAACAACACAAAGACTATCTCTACTGATTGATTTAGAAAGAATTTGTACCTGTCTACATTTAAGACTGGATTCTTTTCTGTTGTTTTCACCTATTAGATTAGGAAAGAAAGTAATGGCTAGATTTGTAAGCTACAATAAGGATGGTTATACACACAAACATACATATATGTATAGTAATAATAAGAGAAAAAGATCTTATCGGTTTGAGGAGAGGACATGGGAGGGGCTTACAGGAGGATAGTTTAGAGGGCTGGAGGGAGAAAAGAGGGTAAAAGCAATGTGATTCTATTTTAATTAGAACCCCCCATACAATATATAAATCATTTTGCTAAGGTACTGATAGAAACTGTATCAAAATTTCTATCAATGGATGGGGCACTGGCATGTTTACACTGGAGACTCTTCCAAGCCACAGAGTATATCTTTCTATTTTAAATAGTTTTTATTTATTTCCTTACACCAGCATTTCACTGTTTAACATTCAAAAGCTTAAGCATTTTTTTAGGGTTAGGCTAAATTAATTCATTCTATTGGGCATCTGTAAATTCTTTTTCTAAAATTCTTGAGTCGCATGTATACACTTCTACTGTATAGAAATAGGATACTTTCATGCTGGTGTTGTACCCTATGACCTTGTAGAATAGATTCACCAGTTTCAGAAGTTATTGTCCTCTTCAGATAGGGACTTTTTTCTAAAGTTTATATGTTTTTTGTACAATTCCTCAATTTAGGAAGTATCTCTCTTTTGCATAGTTTTATGAGTTTAAAAATTATATGTGACATTTTTATCATAAGTCACAAACAAATTTTATCACTTATGAATTTTATAAAATCCTGTTTTGAATCATGTGATATGACCAGTGACTTGTCTTACTTAGTCATTAAGACAATGAAGATTTGGAAATTTGAACTTTTTAACTTTGTATCCTTAGGTTTTTAAGAATTAGCTCCTTCTTAGATAGTAGACTATGTCTGTGTATAGTTGCTTGCAGTATTCCTCTATATTCTTACTTCATAGTGATGCTGTGTTACTCTGTCATAATCATCCCTTCAGAGTCACTGAAATATGGTTATGAGAGTTGTCAGATAGTCATCATTGGGAGCACTTAGTAATGAGGAAATCACAGGTCATTTTACTTTATCTTTGGTCCAGACCTATGATTCTCAATCTTCCTAATGTTGTGACCTTGTAATACAGTTTCTCATGTTGTGGTGACTCCTAACCATAAAATTATTTCATTGTTACTTCATAACTGTAATTTTGATATGGTTATTAATCATTATGTATATATCTGTGTTTTCCAATAATCTTAGGTGACCCCTGTGAGAGGATCATTTGACTCCCAAAAGATATGTGACCTAAAGATTGGGAAACACTGGCCTAGACAATCAGATATGATAATTTTTGAAAATAAATCTTTTTTCAGGTAGAGTGTTTTGCAAAGACTTACTAGATTTGAGTCATTTATATAAAACACAAGCAGATTTCTTCTGTGGCATATATATATATATATATATATATATATATATATATATATATATATTTGCTTTTTACCCTTATACTTTCAACTAAATGTTTCTCTGCAAAAGTCATGCTCCATCATGCTAAAGATGAGTACATTGTCGATGCAAGTTTCTTACCGCCCTGCCCTGCAGCTGTTCAGTCCCAAAGAAACACACAGAGGCTTATATTAATTATAAACTGTTTGGCCTATTAGCTCAGATTATTACTAACTATCTCTTACAACTTAAATTAATCCATAATTCTTGTTTATGTTTTGCTACATGGCTTGGTACCTTTTCTCAGTGAGGCATTCTCATCTTGCTTCCTCTGTGTTTGGCTGGTGGCTGTGTCTCTGCCTTTTCTCTTCCCAGAATCCTCTCAGTCTGGTGGCCCCACCCATACTTCTTGCCTGGCTACTGTCCAATTAGTATTTTATTAAGCCAATATCAGTTACAAATCTTTACATTGTACAAAAGCATTAACCCACAGCAGCACATAGTTAGTATTAAAATGATTAGGAATAGCAATGTATTTTAGGTTCTATAAGAAATTTTATCTCATAGCAAATCTATAGGATGGCACATTTACCTTTTGCCAGATTTTAAGTTCTTATCATTTACAGCTATTTTTAGTCATTCATAAGGTAGGACAGTTCCTTGGTAGTACAAGGAATATACACATTTATTCTATGCCAGAAAAGTTGAAATTCTTTTAGGTTTATATATTTCCTTTCTGGTGAATGTCTTGGGATAAAAATACAAGGTATTCACACTCCCAGTCCCTACTGCTTTGCCTACAGAGGACATCACAAATCAGTTAGGGGAAATATTTGTTTTATTTCTTTTGTCAGGGTATCATATAGTTCAAGTTAGTTTCAAAGACACTATGTGGCTCATCTTAAACTTTTGATTCTCTTGCTTCAATTCTTGAGTGTTGGTATTATACTCTTGTGCCACCAAACCCTTTTATGCAGCATTGATTGGTGATGGAAAACATTGTAAACAAGTAAACAAGTACTTTACAAACAGAGCTATACCCCTAGGCTGGCTACTCATTAAATATAACCTTTCAAGCAACTCTTCACTATCCAGCAATGGAACAAAGAAGATGAAGCCCTCTATCTTTGTGTGTTATGGATAGTGTATGAGAAATTATTGTATAATAAAATAAAAGCAACATAGCATCTACCTGAGACTTAAAGCTAGTCATCTTTTAAAACATTTTAAAAGATGTTGGAAATAGAATATCATGTTAAAATGTATGACATTTGAAATTATATAGTAGGCTGATAACCTAGAAATATTGCAACAGTATTATGTTTACAGTTAACTACCCAACATTAGTAAGCTTTCTGTTACTATGGCTAAAAAAGACCAAGATTATCTACTTAAGTAAGACAAAGGTCTGAATCATGGCCCTGGAGATTTTGGTTCATAATTAAGCAGATCCATTTATTTGCGGAATAATTGTTGTGGTGGGTAATGCATGGTGTAGCAAACTGTCTATTTCATGGCCAAGAATCTGCAAGGAAGAAAGTAACCATCTCTGACAGTCCCCTTTGAGGACACGTCTCTAGTGATCTGAAGCTCCTGCTAAGTCCCACATCTTAAAAGTGTCTGTCACTTTTCAGTAATACGAAGCTAAGGAACAGACTGGTAACACACAGGCATTTGGAGGTATTACAAATTCCAGCTATAATATACACTGCAGAAACATGGCAAAACCCAGACATTTCCAACTTCCAAATTAATCTGTGGTTCTTCATGTTTCAAAATTGATTTCATTTCCCTTCTAAAGCTTATAAATAGGATAATACTGGTTTTGTAATCACATCATAAGAAGTCATATTATTTAAAGGCCAGCATGGTATTCATTTCACTTATTAGTTTACAAACCGCATATGTATTTGCTGAGTGAATACCAATTTTCAGCTCCTGTACTCAGCACTGAGTGTAGGTAAGGGGAAAGGTCTTATGCTTCCACAGAGGCAGACCGCAGATTATCAACTGGAAACATGTATGCAAATATCTCCGCATGGTGTTGTGCAGCTGGCTGAGGAAGGATGGATTTCTAGAGAGTCTATGTTGACCAACATAGTCTTTGCTGAGGGCTGGTGTCTCCACAGTTCCTTTTGAAAGGACCTGTGAATGACACAAGGAAGTTCATTCTGTGAGACTGGGAAAGAGCACCCCATGCAAGCTGAGCTGGACACATAGTTTGCTGACCCTAGAGCAAAAATAAAAATGTAGACAGGGCCTTCTTTTCAGAAACAAAAAGAAGGGGAAGGGAGGAGGAGGTGCCACGAAGTGCCTAGGGTATAAAGTTGTCCCTGTTTGGATCTAAGATTTTCTTGTTTTGTCATTATTCCCCCCCATTTGCTACTTAAAACTGTCAGAAGCAAAGTAAGATAAAACTTCAAATTGCCAGCTTAAATGTGGCATTTATTTTTATATGTATTAGAGGTTTAAATGTAAAAATAAGAACCTTTAAGTCATTATCAAAATTATGTAGTGTTTAATTTCATAGCTGTGTATGGGTATGTATTTCAGTCTTAGCAGACGGTGGAAACATGGATCACAATTGACTCTGGTGCTGTGACGTTTCTCCCTACTTGAACTTAGACATGCTAACATGATTTTCATGACTTTAATGCTCGCTTTCTCTTTTTTCCCTCCTTTGTAATTTTGTCTTCTGAGACAGGGTCTCACTAGAGAGCACACACTGGCTTATAGCTCACTCTTTTCCTAATACTGATTTTCAGGAGCTAGAACCTTGGGCATGTGCCACCACACTCACTTGGTGAAGGTGTTTTGACAACAAATTGTCTTTTCCTGTGTTTAAAGAAAGGCCTTTGTTTTTGACTGTGGACTCCGATGCCCTGACGACTCAGGTTTTGGTGTCACAAGCTAATGCACTCCTCTTGAGTCATGCTAGATTACCATATAGGGTAGACCAGAGTCCTGTGCTCATAGATAATTGCAATACCTGTGAATGGGAATGACAGAAGCCTTCTTGCATGCCTTCTTCTCATTGGAATTCATTTACAAAATGCAAGCAAAAAGATAAAGATATTAGACATATTAGACCACATTGTGGAGAGGCCACAGGTTAAGATAACAGGAGGGGCAAATATGAGCATGAGCAAGGCACCTGTGTATGAAAGTCATAGTGAAACCCATTATTTCATTTAGCAACTAATAATCATGAAAAAGATGATAAACATACAAAGATGATGGTAGAAATTAAAAAAAAACACATAAATTTATGTAGTATGAAATAAACCATAATATCAAACAATAAAATACTTCAAGTAAATAAAAGTGATAGTAACAGAGCATGTAATCTGGTCAGGGACCTTGCAGAGCCAGGGTTGGGCCTGCCTCAACTTGATATACCAGACTTTCTTGAGTACCCATGGGAGGCCTTATCCTTTCTGAGGAGTGGATGGGGGATTGGGTTGGAGGAACGTGGGGGCCAGTTGGATCTCACCTATGTGAATGGACTGAATGGACCTGTCAAGGACTTTCGTAAAGCCTTTGAAGACAAACTGAAACTTGACACTTTTTTTCAGTTTTAATTTTCCTTTATTTTTATTTTTTATTTTAAATTTTTTTCACTTTGTATACCAACCACAGTTCTCCCTCCCTCCCCTCCTCCTACATCCCCCACGTTCCTCCAACCCAGTCCCGCATCCACTCCTCAGAAAGGATAAGGCCTCCCATGGGTACTCAAGAAAGTCTGGTATATCAAGTTGAGGCAGGCCCAAGCCCCTCCCCCACGTATTTTAATACTAACTATGTGCTGCTGTGGGTTAATGCTTTTGTACACTGTAAAGATTTGTAACTGATATTGGTTTAATAAAATACTAATTGGACAGTAGCCGGGCAAGAAGTATGGGAGGGGACACCAGGCTGAGCAAGGTATCCATTTACAGAGAATGGGCTTCAAAAAGCCAGTTTGATGTGGGATTCTCCTCTGTATGCTGTAAATATGTTTTATTACCATTGGAAAGAAACTGCTTTCAGCCAATGGCTTAACAGAATATAGGCAGGCTGGAAAAGGTTTATAGTGCAAGTAGGTGGACTCAGGGAAATGTCATGTAGCCGCCACAGGAGATAGATGCCAGAACCTTGCTGGTAAACCATGAGCCTTGTGGTAAAATACACAATAATGGAAATGGGTTAATTCTAGATGTAAGAGCTAGCTCTAAATGTGCTTAAGCTATTGGCCAAATGGCATTGCAAATTATATAGTTTCTGTGTGATTATTTCTGGTCTGTGTCTGGGAACGAATGAACAGTCTCTGACAACTACAGTTCATGCACTAGGGATAAACTATGGTCTCATTGCCAGTGAGCCCACAGACTGTCCAAGCCACAGAACTGTTACCCACATTCAGAGGGTCTATTTCGGGCCATGATTGTGGAGCAGAGTACAGTCCATGACAGAATTGACTATAATGGTGAACTTGATACTTTTAATAGTGAGAAAGGAGACCACTGAAGGCCAGTGCATTGGGAGAAGAATGGTAGCAAGGGGATCAGCAAAGAAAAAGAGATTAGACTTTGTGCCTCATGGGAAGAGCTGAGGTTTGTGTTTTGTATTTGATGGAAAATTGTTAAAACGCAATCTATAGCAATAATAGAATGCTGTGAATGATCTTTTAAAAGATCCTGGCATGTGAAATGCTGTGTTAAATGTTTGCTCTGGCCAAAAGTCAGCTTGAAATTAATTTCTGCTATAACAATATTAATAAGTGAAGCTTACTGTGAAGTTCCATAGGGTAACCAAGAGCCTGGGCAGCAGCCTGTAATGCTCGGCCAACAACTACAAAAGAAGCAACCCATCCTTGACACTCCTCACTTGAGACACAGAGCATTGAAAACTCAAGCTGGTTTTGACCTGGCTGCCTCATCCCTATTGGCTAACGTCCATATGGCTGGATGCCGGGAGGTGCTGTGCCTGCTATAGGAGGAGAAAAGCAACCATTAATCTTGCAAGTCTATGAAGGTTGGAAGCTGTGATAAGCACTAACATGTCAAGGTCTGCCCACTGGTGCAATGGGGCACGAATATCATGGGAGTGAAAAAATTAGTTTCTGTATGGATTTATGGTCCACTACACAGCATTGAACGCATAGCTGACATTGTTATCATGCTGAAGAAACTGTGGTTAGACAGGTCATAGGACCCAGGGGAGAATATAGATTTGTATATATCTCAGACCTCTCAAAAGTATTTCATATATATATATAATATATATATATATACATATATATGTATATATATGATGAAAGAAAGACTCATAACTAGCCAAGGTACAGAGAATTGGAAAATGCAGATGTCTCAATGCATCTCAAAATGCAGATGGTAATTGAGACATCTCTACCACACTTTCTCCTCCCAAGGCTCAAGGATCATTGTGGAAATGGGGGCAGAAAGATTGTAAGGGGTGGCAGTGATGGATAACTAAAAGGAAATTTTTTTCTGGACACAACAGGGTGGGAAGACATAAACTTGCTGTGGTTGTGACAGCAAACAAGTCCTATGCAAGCTCAAGCTAGACAATAAAATCCCAGCGTGGAGACAGGAGTGACCACAAAGCCCTACCCATAGCTAAGGATCCATTGCTAGTTGATAGCTGTCAGAGAGGGAAAGTCGGGTTGTTTTTTGCTTAAGAGTGTGGTGGAGAAGGTCAGCCACAATTCACTGAATGGCCATTTACATACCCAAGAGTCAGCACAAAATAGACTTGATGGCTTAAAAGAAAATGAAGGCACAAAATTGAGTGAGTAAGAAGTAGAATGGATCTGAGAGGAGTTGGGAGAAGGGGATAAATATGATCAAAATATACTGTCTGCAATTCTCAAGGAAACAATAAAACAGAGAGAGAAGAAAAAATTGTTTAGATCTGTAACCCATTTTTTAATTGGATTATTTGATGTTTTGATGTCTAGTTTCCTGAGTTCTTTATATATTTTGGAAATTAGCCCTCTGTTAGATGTGGAGTTGTGAAGATCTTTTTCCATTTTGTAGGCTGCCATTTTGTCCTGTTGACAGTTTCCTTTGTGTTAGAGAAGCTTTTCAGTTTCATGAGGTTCCATTTATTAATGGATAGTCTTAGTGTTTGCACTATTGGCATTTTGTTCTGAAAGTTATCTTCTGTGCCAATACATTCAAGACTATGCTGGGTTGCCTTATCCAGCCTTAATATGAGGGGAGCTGCTTGATATGCAATGTTTTGTTGATATCCATGGAAGGACTGCCCCTTTTTAAATAGAAATGGGGAAGGAAAGGATGGAGGGGGCGGAGGGATGGTGGCAGAGAGGGGCTAAGAAGAGAGAATGGAGGGGAATCTGCAGTTGGGATGTAAAAGGAAGAAAGGAAGGAAGGAAGGAAGAAAGGAAGGAAGGAAGGAAGGAAGGAAGGAAGGAAGGAAATAAATAAAGAAAAACCTTAAAAAGATGTAAAGTTTTTGTGGGGTGGATGGTGGTCTATTTATAGAGCTGTTACTAATATGGTATTAGATGTCAGTGTCTAGATTACTTTTCTATTGTTATGATAAGACACTTATCATAAGATGATCAAAGCAATTTATAGATGAAATATGGGATTACAGTTTCAGGAGGATAGACTCTATAACCATCATGGTGAGGAATGTGGCAGCAGGCAGACAGGTATGGTAATGGCATAGTAACTGAAAGTGGCATGTTGAGATACCACCCTGAAACAGAGACTGAAAATGGCATGGGCTTTTGACACCAACAAGCCTGTCTTCAGTGACACACCTACCAACAAGGCCACACCTCCTAATTCTTCCCATTAAGCAGGGACCAAGCATTCAAACATACGAACCTATAGGGGCCATCCTTGTTCAAACACCACAGCCATCCTTGGCCCTGTCCTTCTTGTTCTTTTTCTCTTTCTACCTTGTGGCGATGCAACAGGAAGACCTTGCAGAACACTTCCATACTAGACTTCTCAGCCTCTATATTTGCCAGCCAGTATGTTTCCCAGAAAGCGGTATTCTGATGTTACACAACCCGAACAAAGAAAGAATGAAGCAATACCAGGATATAATGGACAGAATTACATTGCAAATAGTATGGATGGAGGGATTTGCACAATTTAGGATATGTTCTAGAAGCTGGGAAGGTAGAACTTCTGTTGGGATGGATATAGAGTATGATGAAAACAGAGTAATAAGAAATAGCAACTTTCTTTTCCCCCTTGAATATTGGGGAGGATTAACAGAAGGAATACTGTGGTGGGGTCTGTGGCTTCCTTTTGCCAAGGAAAGTATGAATTGGCTGTCAAACTTCAAGGATTTTGCTGAGATGTCTGTTTGAAGTTAAAGGAACAGAAATTGATGAATGAATACAAGCAAATAGAGCAAGGCAGAGAACAAGCATATAAGAAAGGAGGCCATCTTCCAACTCACGAAAGACAATGGGATCTCCTTCCAATGGTCAATGTCATGGTACAAGCAGGATCATTCCGTGACAAATTACAGCACCCCCCAAGGAAGGGTGTCATGCCTTCATTTGAGCATTGGTCATAAGTGTAGCAGATCATTAAGTAGCTGAATTCCCGAGGTGAATTTAAAGGTTATTTTAATCACTTGAAGCTCTCATATTAACCCAGTAAATGTGCCTCAGATGAGATCTCAAAGATCCTTTCCCTTTGCCTGTCTTATACCCTGTACTCTACATAGTTTAAAAAACAAACTATTATTATATTGTAATAGACATTTATTATTATTATTGTTGTTGTTATTATTATTGTTATTGTTATTATTATTATTATATAGTTTGTGACTATGCTTCTACCTCCCGAAAGGGCAGGTATTCCAGCTGTGATGCACCTTATCTCACCTTTTCCCTTTTTTATCCGTTTCTGTTTTATTATATTTCATTTAACCGGCCAAAGACCATATGTTCCATTCCAAATGGATTAGGAGGGCACAGTCAGAAGATGTTTAGCCTGTCTCCATTACTAACAGCTTGAGTTCTGGTTATTCACACTTAGCACAAATTTGCTCAGAGTTATTCGGATTCCTAGGAGAGATGTCTACAGCAGAAATATGTCACTCTTAGAAATATCCACCAGTGCTCATACCAAATCCTATTAGAAAATTCCTTTGCTCCCGTGAGAACTGAAAGAATGAAGAAGCGAGGTGGTCATGTCCTAGCTGCAGCTCTTCTTGAGCATCTCTTTCATGCCAGAACTTCCTAAACCCTGTTCTTAAAACCTATGGCACATGTGTAAGACATATGGCTTATTCCCTCATTTGAAAGATGTGAGTAAGATCATATAGTTAGCAAATTTCATAAAGTGGGATTAAAATTGACTTAATA
Organism: Arvicola amphibius; assembly: GCF_903992535.2. NCBI lineage: Eukaryota > Metazoa > Chordata > Mammalia > Rodentia > Cricetidae > Arvicola > Arvicola amphibius. The sequence continues at coordinate 43,090,516 of NC_052060.1, read as the reverse complement.
AATTTATGTGCTTTTTGTTTAAGAAATGGGCTTTCCACAGCAAACTTTCGTATGTGAAGTCCTAACTATCCATTTGCTTTTGGGTTTAATACTAGCTCATTAGCATATTACACTCATAAAATATTTTAATATCCAACTTTACACGTGAGACTATGAAGGCATGGAGATGTGAGATGACCCGACCATTGTCATATAGTAAAAACAACTAGCTACAGTAGCTTAACTGTGTTATATGTAAATTATTTAGTGAAGTTTGCAGTTTGCCTTGGGTAACCAATAGTGCGGTATTTAATAGATGAGGTTCAGTTCTATTTTTCATTACCCTTGTAATCCTACCTCTTGGGAGGTTGAGGTAGAAGGATCATCAGTTCAAAGCCAGTCCAGGATACATATAGGAAAAGGTAGTCTCAAATTAAAATCTTCCCTTCCGATTCCCTGTACAACACACAAGTTCATGTTGCATAGTGTGAATGAATACAAACAGACGAAACCAATTATGGTTGGATTTTGATGACAGTCTGTCTTCTGTGCAGCATAACCACATCTGAGAATAGATGCAATTTGGCCTCATTATCTAGGAGCACTAACCAGAGTTTAACCTTAGTATACTTGTTCTCAAATACAGACAAACACCAGAAAGTTTAGGTTGCACATGCAAAAGGCCTTTTCTTTTTAAACACAAAACAAGTGACGTCCCTTAAAGGTCTGCTAGAACACTTGCTACACCCATGTGGCAGGTAAGTCACGAGGCTACAGCAAGGTAGACAGGGACTTGGGAGTCCTTGAGAATCTGTAAACTGGTGTGATGGTGTCAGCTGGGGAAAGGAGGCCCCCGAAGGAGGGTATTCCCAGAGCGCTACATCTTGACATATGAAAAGAACATACTTATTTTATGCAAGGAAGAAATAAAAAAAAACACATCTTTCACCATATTTAAGTAGCTCCTAAGATTTTTTTTTGAGACTAGGATAATTTGTTAGCACTGTTTGAATTCTTTGTAAGATCTAGCCATAAGCTACACAGGAAGTGAACTAATTGGTTAGACAATTAAGAAGCAGCATCAATGTTTTGCAACATCATGAAATGTACCCAGGAACAAAGTGGCCCAGAAGCAGCAAAAAGATAATGCAACTTTAGAGGCTAATGTCAAAGACACCAGTAATTTGTTCAGATCTTAACTGGGAAAATCCACTCAAAGGGATGATGCCATTTTACATAGAATGCCAGAGGAGGATGGAACATCCTGTCACGGCACCTGATCTCCATGCCAAGGGAACGGTATGGAAGACTGAAGAGTTTTCAAAATTGGAAGAGACAAAACACGCTGTGCTCTCCAGTGAATTCATGCCGTCAGTACACATACAGTTCCATAAACAGAGATACAGCCGACACACCCGAGACTTCCACTAAAAACCTCCAAATACGCAGTTAGCCAACAAGTTTTCCTCAATACTCTGTATGCTCACAACTGTGATGAGTCCAGCGGGGACCAAAAATGGCTCATGGCTCCTATCTTCAAGTAGCATCCCCCGCAGTCACAAATAAAGCACACTGCAATGGGATGCTTCGGGCTTTCGGATGATACTGATGCTCAGTAATGTTTCTGCACTGAAGAACAAATGTGACTTAAAGAGTGACTTCGCCATCAGCTGTGCCCAAAGTAGCCATTTGGAAAGTGTTTTGACAGATGCCTAGAGAACATTCTGTGAACATGATCGGGGCAAATACTTGAGCTGTCTCTGCTCTGCATGTGTCACATGTCACATGGGCGCCACAGCAGCTCTTCCTTCTCCTGGCGTGAGCTTTAGAAAGCCAGCCTGGGGAAATTTAGGTTTCACTCTCAAGAAAGTAGTCATCGTAGTTATTTCTATCATAGGCCTTTTGTAGAAATTTTGTTGATAGCCAGTTGACAAGCAATAAACATTTCCCTCGGTTTCTGTAGCAGAATTGATTCTGGGGAAAATTGTGACTGTATCCATAATTTATTAGAGAGTATAGTTCCTGGCCTTGTGCTTTTGTCTACTCTAACTTTTCTTAAAGAGTTGCCTTATTCACAGTTCAGTTAAGCAATTACTTGGCATGAGACTATGGCAGTCAGGGTGTTAGGTATATTGTGTAAAGGGAAGTAGAATGCAGCCTATGTTGAAAGATTTTACAGAACAGTGAGGGATTGTGACAGGCAAAGACATTCAACAAAATGTGGTTAGCACTGAGCTGGGGTTCTATGGGAGCAGACTGGCAGCAGGTTGGTCCTTCCTGGGAGGACTGTAGACTTCCAAAGACAGAGACTGTAAGCCTTAGAGTAACCCAGGAGGCTTGCACACACACTGTGTTCTGAGGGAACTGAAAGTAGTTGTTGTGTCTAATGAGTGTGCAAGAGATCTAGAAGGAGAGGTTCCAAATTTAGATAGGATAGGATCTGGATCATGAAGATCTTTGATGGGACTAGAAAGGGCTGGTCTAGATTTGTTAACCAATGAGAATAAGCACCCAGAGCAGAAGTAGTTTTACTTCAGTTGTTGCATCAACAGCAACTCAGTCATGCAAAAAGCACATGAGATAAAGCAGCAGCATTTGCTCACATCTTGCTCTGTAATCTGTGGCCAGTGTGGAGTCTACAAAAACACAAAGACAGCCAGAAGGGAAACCATGGAGGTTGCAACCTCCAAGTGTCAGGGTAAGAATACCCCAAGGACTCTTCTATTTCCACGGAAAGCAGTCTAAGCTGAAGCATAATTATGTTTTTGTGGTTTTTCTTTTTAAAAATGTTTTTATTTTTATTTTTAGATATGTGAATGTCCATGTGTCTAACCAGTGAACTATTTCTCCATATCTAGGTTTCTGCTCTTCATGAATGTTAGCGTTGGAGAAGATCTGCTGCTGCCCTCTATAAAGAGAAAACCGTAGATTCCTCTTCATCACGGAGTGGGCAAAGTGCTAGCAATTCATTGCTAGGAAATGAAAGAAAGGATAGTAGGCCATTAGAACAAAGGACATTAGAACAGAAACCTGACCAGCACACTGTGGTGTGAGCTTGGTTTGTTTCCTTTGACTTATCTTTAGACTGATCTTCTAATTTTCACCATGGGAGCATCTACCTGACTCCCTGTCCTCATTCTATGTGGGTCGGACTCAAATGTCCTGACAGAAATCATTTTTCTATATAAAAAAGAATAAGACAGAATTCCTGAACTGGTCTTAAACAGACTTCTGTCATTTTGTACCAAAAACTTACTTAAAGTGGTGTGCTTAGCATCAACAGTTATAAAATTAAGTGTTTATAAAATTAGAACAGTGATTAACTCTGAAAAATACTAAGGAATTTTTATGACATAGAATGCTAATATATTTATCCAAGACTTAACTCTTTATGTAACAAATAAGCACATCATCTTATTAGTGTGAATTTGCTTTCATCTTTAATAAATGACAAAATTATAGGTATACCTAGGTATACTAAAAGTTTGTTTTAACAATAGATTTCCTTCATATTTTTTTTTAACCAGTTCATGTTTAGTTCATACACGTGCGTGTGCGTGCGCACACACACACACACACACACACACACACATCCCTATGTCTTGAGTCCCAAGGAGATGTAGATGGAAATGCTTAAGAATTTCTTTTCTAGGGCAGACAGTATTCCCATATCACTTTTATTTTCTCAGTGTCTTGCATATGATTCGTGCTTGTTGAATGACCCTGCCACATTTGTCCAAAGAAAATCACAATCTATACTGGATAAAAGTAGCTATTGCCAGAAAAACAAACAAAGAAATAAGGAGAAACAGAAAAGTCCCAGAGTATATCACTAAACCAAATAGTGAGAAGTTTAGAGATATTTTGTTGCTGACTCGGGCCTGGTCCCATGGAGGTTGCTCACTTGCTTGGGCCTGTTCCTGCAGATGTTGTGGGGTAAAGGGAACATTTTTCCATTGCTGGTGGACATGCAAACTGATACAGACACTTAGAAAATCAGTAGGGTGATTTCTCAGAAAATTAGGAAACAGCCTTCCTCAAGACCCAACAATACCACTTTTGGGTATATGTATACATAGTCACAAAACAATCCCACACCAGTTTGGAATTATGATTAATAAAAGGGTTATTTATTTATGGGGAAAACTTACAGATCACTGTGCTAGACAACAGGTCTCTGCGTGACCAGGAACAGGGTCTAGCAGCTGGAAGTGGAGCCGGAAGCAAAAGAGAAAGAGCAGCACTACAGCTTCTTTTTAAAGAAAAAGAGACCATGCCCAAGTGGGCTGGTATCTTAAAGGCTATTGGCTGAAGGAGCAGAAGGAGCTCCGGCAGCAGGTATATACACAAAGGATGCTCAATTGTACCACAAGGGCATGTATTCAACTATATTCATAGCAGCATTGTCATAGTCAGAACCTGGAGAAAACCTAAATGTTCCTTGACTGAAGAATGGATAAAGAAATTGTGGTACTTTTACACAATGGAGTACTATACAACAGAAAAATAATGATGTCTTGAAATTTGCAGGCAAAGTGATGAATCTAGAAAACATATTGAATGAGCTAACCCAGACTTAGAAAGACAAATATAATATGTACTCACTCATAAGTGGCTTTTAGACATAAAGCAAAGGAAAACTAGTCTATTCACAACCCTACAGAACCTAGACAACAAAGAGGACCCAAAGAGAGACATACGTGGATCTAATCTGTATGGGAAGTAGAAAAAGACAAAATTTCCTGAACAAATTGGGTGCATGAGCATCATGAAAGAGGGCAGAAGGAGAGGGGGAGGAAAAGAGTGGAGCAGAGAAAAATATATAGCTTAATTAAAACAATTTAAAAGTAAGGCAAAAGTGAAATCCAAGAAAAAGTAGGAGGAAGAGAGGGAGGAAGAGAAAGAAGAGGAGGAGGAAGAGGAAGAAGAAAAGGAAGAAAGAGGAAGAGGAAGAAGAGGGAGAAGGAAGAAGGAAGAGGAGGAAGAGTAGTAAGAAGAGGAAGAAGAGGAGGAGGAAGAGGAAGAAGAAAAGGAAGAAAGAGGAAGAGGAAGAAGAGGGAGAAGGAAGAAGGAAGAGGAGGAAGAGTAGTAAGAAGAGGAAGAAGAGGAGGAAGAAGAGGAAGAGGAAGAAGAGAAAGAAGAAGAGGAAGAGTAGGATGAATATGAAGAAGAAGAAGAAGAAGGAAGAGGAGGACGAGGATGAGGAGGAGGAAGAAGAGGAGGACAAGAGTCACTGTCATGCTCCATCATGTGGGTTCTGGGGAGCAAACTCAGGTCATCAAGTTTGTGGGTAGATGCTTTTACCACCGCATAATCTTCCTGGCCTCTCTGCCCAGACTTAATTTGGTTACAGGAAAGGAAATGTTCTCTATTTAATTAAACATTTGGCTTCAGTGGAGGAAAGCCTCTGCCATATACTTGGGGCTTTTACTGAGAAGCATCTTCAGATTAGAGGATACCAGGTGCAAAGTCTGGAAAGGGTCCCGGGCCCTTTCCTAGGGTAGCTGTGTAGGGTTTGGAAATGTAGTTGTCTCTCAGGTTTCAGTAGAGACACTTGTGAGGAATATTTGTTGTTGTTTTTGTTGTTGTTGTTTTGGTATTTTTGTTTGTTTGTTTTTATTGAGCCATTATCTCTAAAAGCACAAGGCCCTGCTTGTTGAGAAGGGGATGAAAATTTTCTAATAACTAAACTATTCAAACACTAACAAGAAAATTGACTTGCCACAGTCCCATCTTCACTGCTTTCATTTTTCTGAGGACAACATATATTCTGAGTTTATGAAGTGCTGCTTACAAATTGGTTATTTGTAAACAAACCAATAAAAATCAAAAAGAAAACCCTTTTCAATTTGTGTGTATGCCTTTGTCTCTGTGCAGGTATGTGCATGTCAGTGCAGGTACCTGCAGAAGCCAGAGAGAGTGTCAGATCTCATGCTCTGCAAGATCATCAAGAAATCTTGTCCATTGAGCTAGTTCAAGATTCTTCGTAGTAGCATGATAGTTAGTACGCTTGTTCAATAAGACTTCAGGACCAAACCTGGTAAATCAAGATGTCATTATTGTCAAAGCATTTTGAAACCAGAAATGTGGCATGTTGGAGCCTGGGAGTGATCACCCTTCCTTGGTGTTTTCTATTTCCTATCTTTAAATGAATGTCCACTAGTGCACTCGGCTAGTTTAATCATTTGACAAGCATAGCCTGAAACAGGTGTATAGAAAATGACCATCTCTTTCTACCTTCTTCATTACTGTGATCACTGATTTAAGCCACACCCACACTTCTAGATACTTCAACAGTCTTAACTGCTCTCCTTTCCTCACCCTGGTCCTTTCTGCTGTTTTCTTCTCCATGTTACAGATAATAATATTAATAATACTGATAATAATACTAATATTATCACCATTATTATTATTTTATAAGTATTACAACAATTCTATCATTATAAACCATTATATTATTATATATCATATATGGTATATTGTTATATTATAAAATATTATAAAATTATATCATAAAATTAATAATAATAATAATAATTTGTAGTCCCTATAATTGCACTCTTCCACCAAAACATGAAAGCAGTTTCCCTTTCATTTTTTTTTATTAAAGATTTCCATCTCCTCCCCCCTCCCTCCCCTCCCTTCCACCCATACCCCCACCACTCCATCCCTCTCCAAGACAAAGAGCCATCAGGGTTCCCTTCACTATGTTAAGTCCAAGGTCCTCCCAGCTCCCCCTAAGTCCAGGAAGGTGAGCAACCAAACTGACAAGGCTCACTGACACTTCTGAAGAGTGTGTTTGAGAACCAGTTGACAAACCCAACAGTTATCCCTGGTTCTTCCTTTCCTGACATCCTCTTCCTTATTCCTCTATCCCAGCTATACTAGATGTCTTACCAGTCCACAAAACACTATCAACATCAAAGGTATGTTGATGCCTATTCCTGTTGCTTAGATGCTCCCTGGCCTTCACCTTCCTGTCTGTCTTTGACCCAAGGTCATTATCACTTTGAGGCCGACATCAATTACAAAATTTATAGCTATTTATGATGGGAAGGATTATCTTTTTATAGGGCGTTCTCCTTTTTGATTATTTTTATTTTTATAGCAACTATTACCATGTTACAAACCAAAAGCTAATTTTCATTAACTCTGATAATTGTTTTTGTCTCTCTAATCAGGTAGCAAACTAGTGAGGGCATGGATCTGTTCACCACTGCAAACTTACTGCCTTTAGCATACCTGGTATTGAAGAGTTTACAATGCATATTTTAAATAAAAGGATATTTAATAGTCTGCATGCACATAATAAAAGACTCAGATTTGAAGTGTTAGTATTTAAGGAATGGACTGCACACCCTTTACTGATTCCATCAGCTAAAATAAGAAATTTTCCAGGAAAGAGAGATGTCATAGATGATGATTCTTGGCTCTATGACTTTTTTTCTCTTATTTTTGTCACTAATGAAAGAGACCATTTAAACGGACAATGCTTAGGCCATCTACAGCAAACTGACAATGGTTCCATTCTCTAGAGGAAGAAAACTCAGAACCACACCTATGACAATTCCCCAGGGAACCAAAATCCTAATCTAGTGTGAGAGACTCTGGAAAGCAACTTGCTGTGAGTATGACTTAGAGAAGGTCAGATTGCTGTCTCAGGTGACCACCAAGGAGGCTTAGCAGTGACTCCCACAGTGGGCACTCACCAATTGGCTCACAACTGACAGTTCTATTTTTCATCCCTGCTTCCAGGGCAGGATCATCCGGGAAAAGCCAGCAGTATACCTGACCCATATATATGACACCTCCTTCTAACCAGCAACCAAGAGCCTCCAGCAGGATTGGTCCAAGGCTTTCTCTTGTGTACTCTAGAAACCGTTCCTCCTGCCTGTCTCAGCTGAAATACAAGGGATGAGAGCCGAAATCCCAACATCACAAGCTCTGAATACAGGCTTTGACTCTCAATTGGCTGCCTTGTATTTCTGCACTATGGTATGTAAAACATCAAGAGCCAGGTATCACACACAGTAGGTACCCACTGAACAGCCACTGAATGAACAAATGCATGGAGATCAAGGATCATTTTAGTTAATGTGATGACATGTTAAAATTTTGCCTTAAAATGAAAGTATAATCTGCTCCTACATACTACTTTATTAAGGTTAAAGGCAAACTCTTTTCTCTCTTCTAAAGAGAAGAACTGGTAGCAGAGGATTCAGAGACCTTGTTGTGACTTGAGAAAGGGTGGGGAAGGATAGCATGTGAGCAACAGCCTTGCTTTGTATTCCTCTCCTGATTTCTCTCTGGTAACCTGAACTTCAAAGATCCTATGCAGTGTGTGTGGTTGATAAGGGACTTCTCTCTGCCACTTATCCCACCTCTGAGAAGTCTTCACGGTGCCCCAGTGGTGTTGATCAGCTCTCCAGGAAGGAGGGCTTAGATCCCTGACTCTGGTTAGTAAAGAGTGTGGTTAGTGCTGTTATCTGGCTACTGACCACAAAACGATGTAGGAAGGGTGTTTGTGGTCATAGAAGGTGGCTGGTAGGAAATTCAAGGACTTCAAATGCTAAGATTTGTTTCCTTTTGTTTCTGTATTGCATATAAACCTACTTTTCGTAGTAGGATTTACGTTCAGGTGTAAGGCTGCACCCAGAGAAGCCAGTGAATGGGATCCAGGACCTGGTAAAGAAGTTGGCCTGGGGCTCACCATCAGTGTTTCAAAGGGAGTGTGGCTGTACCTCCTGCTGTAGGGCTTGTGGAATGCAGTTCTTTGGAAAGGAGAGAACACAGCAGGATGATATTTTAGGAGGTACAATGCTGCAGTCTGTGGCATCTGCTTTTCACTCATAAAAATATTGGGAAAGTAAGTTGAATAAGGGGCATGACCTCAATTTAATTGATTGTAACTACATGGAACCAATTTGGATCAAAGGTAGGAAGAGACTCTTCGATTTTAAAGATGAAAGATAAAGCTTATTTTCAGCAACAATGGTCTCCTGCAGTGTTAGAGGTCTATCCAGGCCTGTGTTGCAGCTCAGCATTTTGGTAACATCCTCAATAGAGAATGAAGATGGATGACCCTTCACGTAGCACCCCAGGTGATTGGTGCAGTGTGTGTGTGTGTGTGTGTGTGTGTGTGTGTGTGTGTGTGTGTGTGTGTGTGTGTGTGTTTAAGAGAAAGATACAGAGACAGAGAAACAGAGACTGAAAAGATTTTGGGAAACGTGCACCATTTATTTTTTTCTTAAAATGCATCCATCAATAGTTAATATGATGAAAAGGCATGAATTTCAGATTTGAGAAGACAAAAATCATGCCAATCCTACTCTTTCATGACATTTAATAAATGCATTTATTACTGAATTGGGAGAACCTTAGTATTGAGAGACCTGCCAATGTCAAGGAGAAAGAACTACCCGAGTGACACAGGACTTCCAGTTGCATTGAATATGGAGTTTTCCAGGAAGAAAATTCTCTTTTCACAGATGGTGATTGACAGCTGTCTCTACCAGCCCACCAGATACCTTCTTTGTAAGTTCTTTCTGGAGACACCGTTACAAAGAAGACCATTAATCTACTTTAGATAGTTTTTAGCTATTCACTTGCTGCTCTGAACTTTTGGGCTCTTCAGAGTCAGAATAGCCAGAACTGCAAACAACAGCACTCTACAAACACGCAGCCATTTTCCTGTGATTGGAAAGAGAACTGAGGACACCGTCATCAAATCACGTGGTCAGCTCAAGCTATGGAAGGCAGCATTAGTGTTATCAATGTCTGTGGTATCAGAAGAATCTCTTGGTAAAGGTGATGTGTCCAGCATCCCCACTGAAAGGGAGATTCCTGTTCTGTCATCTATGTTTTGCTTTCCCTTCAGAATTGATGCTGATTATCTCTGAGAACTTTTCACCAAGAGAAATGAATTCAAATCAACCCACCTTGCGCTCCTGCACTCTCACTGGTGGCCATGGTCCCACCATTTCTGTGGTCTGGGTTGTTTGTCCCCTACAGCCTGCTAAAGAGCTGGGCATGAAGTGAGGTAATGCTTTGAAGTTACTTTAGCACCTGGTACTAGCAGAGTCTCAGCAAACACTGAATAGATACGAGAAAACCTATATAGAGTTTCTACCAGAAAAATCAGGCATCTTGTAATAAAATCTAATGAACTGCCGTGTTCTCTTAATTCATAACTTCATTTGCTGAGGCCACAGAGGAGTCTCAAGGTAGACTTTATAAGGTCTGATATGCTTGGGTCCAAGCTCAACATCAGTCCTACCAAATGATTAGACAAAAAAAAAATTAATGGGAAACTATATTATAATGTTTTATAAAATATTTTATTTTAAATTCCTTATCACAATATAGACCAACAGTTACGTATACTGAATTTTCAAATTGGATAAAACCTTAAAAAAATAAAGAGTGGCATCAGTTATTTAACTGAAGAGAATATAAAATAGTTTGTATTAACATTGATATTTATTATATACTTTTGCAAATGTCAAAGCCACAAATATGACTGTACTGTGAGTCAGCTAGGTACTACGTTAGTAATGATGCATGTCTAATTCGGTGGATTAGAGAGTAAATACTGATTTCTGTGCTCATATGTCAATCAGTAGCTGCAAATCCTCCGAGCTAGGTAAACCATCAGGTACAGAACTCAGGCAGTAAGAACTAGGCTCCATGACACAAGTGTTTGTGCTCTGGGGTAAAGACTGAGATCAGATGACTAATCACTGGAGTGTGTCCAAGGACATATGCAGCTACAAAGAAATATTTCAAAGCCCTGCTCACCTCTTACGTACTAATAATATAGAGCATATCCACAGCTAAAGCCCAGCAAAGAAGACACACACTTCTCCGACTAAGAACCCATAGCAAGTATATGAAACTATATCATAGCTGAATGGGAAGAAGAATTGGCACCAAGGATTTTTGTCATCCACATACAACCTTTGTTTTGGGCAGGGTAAATGTCAGCAATGGTTCTTGTGTTTTCTTGCTTGTGACAGAAGTTTGTAACCTCAGTTAAGAATGGAGGCCTGTATTGTTGCATGAGACCCACATAAGTGCAGTGGTTACAAAGAAATGTTGGTGTGTGTAAGATACAGTTTTTGTTTGTTTGTTTTTTTTGTTTTGTTCTGTTGTTGTTGTTGTTTGTTCTTTTGCTAGAAGATGGACAGAGATGGCAAAATGCGTGCTGAGCATGAAGGGCAGTAAACTGTAGCAAACGGAATCGCTGGAGCCGACTCAGAGCTGCTGGGGGAACAGGAGCCCCTTCGCATGTGCAGAGCACACAGCGCGAGTGGAGAGTCTGGCAATGGAAGTGAATTTCATGCTGAGAAAGTTGACTCAGTGCTGACAAGCCTCTGTTTGTGTTCTTCTGATGCTGTGCAATGTCTGCCTTCTCTCCTCCTCGGGCTTCCCCTGTCGCCGGCCCTGCGTGACTCATCCACCCTTATCGATTGTCTTAATCCTGCCTACGTCCCCACACATGTTCCCCTCATTTATTTCTTGACAGTTTAAACCCTATGGAGAGTAACATCTGTTTCCTGCTGGGGCCTTGAGTGGAACACAATTATTTCTTTATTTGTTTTCTTTGCCCATTGCTGCATTTGAGAGTTTAGGTTTGACTTTATATCTGTACTTGTCCTTTAGACAGGGAAGGGGGTCCTTAAGGTGTTACATTATGGTGTCAGCTTTTCGATTTTAAGCAGATCAATATTTTTGGAGATTTTTGTAGAGCACAGGGCTGTTTCTTAGAAAGTTTCTCAATCCAGCTTGTCATTCATGAGGCAGAAATAAACTGTTTTTTTATAAGCAAACAAATAAAAATAGCCCCCCATTTCCTTACAATGTTTATGTTTTCATTCATTAGTTGTGTGCATGTGTGTGTGTGCAGGTGCCCAATCCCCTCTTCCTGCTGAATGATCATGCAATCTTTCAGTGAATTCTTGATTATCTAACTCTTGGCTGCTTCCTAAATAGCCCACTCCTCTAATACAAACTGTGTGGAAAGACAGTCCATGGAGATGTTCTGAGCTATTCTATAGGGAAAGAGATGGCCTTTGGGTCCATTGCTTTGGGCATTTGTGATGGGTCACATATGCGAAGTTAATGCTCCGGTTTTAGTGTATGTAGTAAGAAATATTTCTGGATTTTCTGGGAGCTGTTTTGACTGCAGTCCAGTCCAGTTTATCTTTAATAGAACCAAAACGAACAAACAAACAAACAGACTACCAAAATCATTAAGGCATAAGAAATATTCTCCAAATCATTCCTATCCGCTGGTCCTAAACAAGATGAACTCATGGAACACATTTTTTTTTTTTTTTGCATGTTAATATGGTAGAGAGTGAATGTATTCCTACATGGTCAAACATTCTAATTCAAGATGACCAATTTCTTTAGCTCTTCCTGCTTGATAGATCCATGTCTACCTTCACCAATTATTTTATGTTATGTGGTAAAGTTTTACCGAGGAGTACTAGATCCAATCCTCTTATTTACAAATGGTGTACAGTAGAAGGAGACTTATTGCCAGGTATGAGTCCTCATATTGGATGTCCACTGCAGAGTGGGAAGCCTTGAAACCATGCACACACCCAAAAAACAGATCCAGCAGTTTGAGTTTTTATATATTCATCCATGTATGTGAACACACACATATGTGCATACATATGAACACATATGCAACAAATATGAAAAAAGGGCTACCCAATTAAGAGTTGGGGTGAGTATGGGAGAGTAGCTGGGATGAGCAGGAGGGAGGAAAGGGTAGAAAAAAGTGGTGCAATTGTATTTCAGTTAAAAAAATAAAAATATTCTCACTCAGCTTTAAAAAAAAAAGAATTCACTGTATACTGGTGACTTCAGCCCTTTCTCATGGTATGCTGTATGGTACCATGCACAAGTGGTTTAACTTGTATTTAGCTTCAGTTTCATCTGTTGCTTTTAATTTTCTTCTTTCTTTTTGAAAAAGTTCTAATCCAGCCCAGGCTGGCCTCAAACATGCTTTCTAGTTGAGGAGGTCCTTAAACTACCGACCCTCCTGCCTCTGTTTCACAAAGACAGGGACTACAGGTATGCATCAAATAGCTGATTTTATGTCATTTCAGGAGTTACACTCAGGGCCTTGTGTGTGCTAGATGGACATCTATTGATTGAGTTGTGCTCCTGACCGTAAAGTTTTTCCCCCTTCTGCTCTCCTCTCCTCTCCTCTCTCCTCTCCTCTCCTCTCCTCTCCTCTCCTCTCCTCTCCTCTCCTCTCCTCTCCTCTCCTCTCCTCTCCTCTCCTCTCCTCGTTTCCCTTGCATGGCCTCGCCTCTTCTCCCCTCCCCTCTCTTTTTCCCTCCCCTCCTCTCTCTTCCCCTCCCCTCCTCTCCCCTATCCTCCTCTCCTCTCCCCTATCCTCCTCTTCCCTCCCCTCTGCTCCTCTCCCCTCCTCTCCCCTTTACTCCCCTTCCTTCCCTTCCCCTACCTTTCCCTCCCCTACCTTCCCTCCCCTCTCCTCTCTCTTGCCTCCCCTCCCCTCACTTCCCCTCTCGTTTCTTCTCATTCTCACCTCCTCCTCTCTTCACTGTGTTTTTTAGACAGGGATCACTATGTTACCACGGCTGGTTTAGTTGTTCTTTGCACACAACACATTGCCCTGCCTGATGAGAATAGGAACAGGATGAAATAATTATTACTTTTTGCTACTATGAGTGATTTTTGAAGCAATAAGAGTAAGGGTGGTAAGGAATGGTATTCAGAAACATTTATGGATTGCACGACTCTAGACATATTTAGGAAATAAAGTGATGCATTTTACTCTAGTATAATTACATTTTCTTTTTGAGAATTTACTACATCACCTAAAACAGAGTTTATCCTAATAAAACCACACAAGGTTGTGAATTCCAGGTACCAAAGTACCTAAGGCTAGCTTGTGGCATAAAGAAAAGGGGAAAGGGACGAAGAGATTTGCATAGATAATGTGCTTACATTCTTATACTTACCTTCTTTGTGTTCAGGATAGCCTGAAGCACAATATTTATCTGTTCCTTAAAGACGCTGACAGAATACATTAGTTTCTTCTTAGAAATGCATATTGAAAATACAGACTCTTAAAACTATTTATCAGAAAAAGAATTCAACCCCTCATTCTAGAAACAGGCACAGAAAGGTTTTCCTGCATCTCCTGACAGTGATTTGAAGGTTTCCGTGAATTTTGAAAGCCTATGAATAAAGAAGAGGGTGCAGCCCCAGCAGTGAGTGGGGAGTGCGTGATGAAGGGTGGCATATGGATGGATGTCAGCAAGTATCAAGAACATTCAGGCAGTGATAAGGGGCGGCTTTGTGTGGGAGGAGCTGGCTCAGCTGTCAGGGAGGCAGAGTTGGAGCATCCTGGGAGTTAAGCCTTGCTCGGTATGCCTATGTGCACTTCTTACATATTAACCTTGATTTTAAGAAAAGTATTATTAGAATTTTAACTTAAAACATTTTTTCTTGTCTTCTAAATTAAATCTTTCGCCTCAGTACAGGTGGAATTCAATACTGCTCTGGCTAGTTACACAAAAGCAAAGAACAATAAAAACGAACAGCCCTTGACTGTTCCACGCACTGACTTCCTGCACCAGGCCCTCTCCATTTCATAGCCTGTTCTAGCTGCCTGTAAAAGGGCGCTGTCATCCGGCTCTCCTTCCTCGTATGTGAAACTGGAGGCTACCTAAGTTAGCCAGGCTGCCATTGTCACACAGGAAAGAGAGAACCCAGGATTCCAATCTAGATGTGTCTCCTTTTAATTCCCATTTTTTAAATCACTCTTAAAATTCCATGTGTCTTTGCTGTGCCGTCCTGGTCCATTATTAGATGTCATTTCTTTGTAGTGCTCTGTAGAGCTGCTCGTCAGAATTGCACATATGCAAAAAACAGAATGGACCCCAAATTCATGAACTATGTTGGCTCTCATTAAATTCTAAATCCATCTGCCTGTTTATCTTGTTGGAAAGTTGTTGGGTACCCCACAAGCCTAATGGTAGGCAGGAAGATATCTGCAAGGTGAAGACAGAAACTCTTGTTAGTAGCACCTTTGCAGGAACTGGCCCCCAAACCTCCAGGGTCTCACCTTACAGGCCATTCTTACACATTTAGGCATAGCATACCTTTGGGAAGGGGTTTCTAGTTGACAGTCTCACAACAAAGCTTTAGGCAGAGCCACACCCGAACTCCCTTGCAAGGTAACATAGCACCTGTGACCTTTACACTAACAATGAGTTCTGTCAGCTGATGAACAGAGCTCAGGGCTGGGGCCTAGAGGAAGAAGGATCAATGAGAAGCATGAGGACAGATTCTGTTGGTGGAAGACGCAAAGTACATGGGGCCTCTTTGATAGGGATGATTGTATTCATTGAGACACAGAGCTTGGGCCCCTAAATAAATAGCAAAGCATCACCAGGTTGATTGGCTCCGGCAGCCCAGGTGACCAGGCCATTCATTTCCATTGAAGACCATAAGCCTGCGTGATTGACAATCCTGGTTTCTCCAGTGCTAAAATTCTAAGCTGTGCTTCCTATAGAGCATGTTCCATGAAAACCCACCAAGCAGGCTATGCTGCCCAGAGTAATTTAGACACTATAGAATGATAACCTAATATGATTAAAAATAATTCTCTTATATTGTGAACAAGTTACGGTTCTTTCGGCAGCACATCATATAAACACGTTTACAAACGAATTATTTTTGATGTTTCCTGAACTGTAGTACTCAACTGTAAAAAAGAAAACCTTAATATTGAAATTCTTGCATCATTAATTAGAAGGTAGGGGAGATGCAGACATGACATATACAAGTTAAATTAATGACTTTCTTTTGTATTCTTTTCTGTCTTCTTTTCCTTTTGGTTCCGCACATGCTCGCTTTTCCTTTCTGGTTTAGACATTGCTTTCTGAAATACTTGGAAGTGGTGACTTGGTTTGGAAAAACTGAGGTTTGATGAGGCAAGATACTTAGTTCAGAGCCTTGACTATGTCAAGTATGTACATAAGACCTGAGTGTGGTGAGCGAGAAGATTTCATAAATATTTATAGTGGATGAGGCATCAGTCTCATAAATCCTTCCTGGGTGTGAGAACACCTAAGATACAGGAAGAATTGAGATTCAAATGCACCTCACTCACTCAGGAAACCCACAAAAGCCTCTTGGCAAGCTTATTAATTCATCATTACCTGAAATTTTAGGTCTCAGAGAGAATAGCTTTGGCTGATGTATTTTAATTTTGTTTATTAATATTTAGCATTTGCACTATGCCCCAAACTAGGCTTCATGATAAGTTGCCTTATAAAAACCTATTCATAAAAATATTCAGACAATTGGCCTATATAGATTTTCTACTCAAATCACAGAAAATTTGTTTCCTACCCTTTGGTATTTATTTTCCACGAAAAACTTAAATTATCTAATGAAAGTTCAACCAGTTCTTCACATCTATTTTGCTGTCGAGCGAGCACTTGAGTAAAATTGACTAAAATTACCTCAATGTATTAGCAAATTAAGTAATGCAACGTAATTTAAATAGTATGTCAGGGTGTTCTTCAAATGGTTTTTACAGCAAGAATCACATGGCTAAGTTGGGTTTTGATTGTTTCTGAGATCATTAACGTCTACTAGGTAGCAAACAAGTGTGGTTTGTAACATAACACACACACTATGGTATGTGCTGTCTATGTCCATATAGAAGCTGAGTTCCTGGCTGAGTATACCCGTTTACAAAAATGGCATATTTTAATGAGTATTCGCCCTCTAGATGGTATTTGGACATTAAGAATCCTGGTTGTACACATGAACATTAATCCTAATGCCTGAGTCTAAGTACTGGTTGTCTCGGGAGAGGTGAAGGAAAAAGTGGCAAGAGGCAGTTGAGGAGGCAGTGATGTTTGAGATTCTGATTACAGTGATAGCTTATGGGCATGGATCTCAAACAATGCCATTAAGCCTATGTAGAATATTTGTATGAAAATTATTTCAAAAAAGTAGCAAGTCAATCAAACAAACAATTAACTAAAGCAATAGAAAAAGTAGAAATTAAATCCTCCTGATTCTGCCCATGGGACAGAAAATTCCTAAGTACATTTTATATACTGAATATAATGGTCTGAATAGGAAAGACTTCCCCAAAGGTTCAAGTTTTCAACACTCAGTCCCCAGCTCATGGTGCTTCAAAGGAGGAGGCTGGCGGATAGTAATGGGTCACTAGGAGTGAGGTATGAAGGAGATACCGCCCCCAAATTAAGGCCACTTTCTGCTTTCTGTCCTGGTACACACGAAGACACCGTGCCATGTTCCCACCATCATGCATTCCCTGCCATGATGAACTGAAATTTCTCTCTGAACTGTGAGTCCAAATAATGCTCTCCTCTCTTATGTCTGCCGTGTATGTGGTCCAGGGATGCAAAAGTAACAAACACTCCAGAGAGTTTGGAGGTCCTGTAGTTGGCACCATTAGCCAGTTTGATAGAACAGTACTGTAACTGGTTTACTTTTGTCCTTGACACCCTCATTGCTACCTTCTGCTTCTGTTTTCCTGGAATCCATGTGGGGAGTAAACTCCTAACACATGAGCCTTTGTACTAGGGTGTGCCTACTGCTGGGTACCCAGGGTACAAATCTACCCTGCTTCAAAGCCTCTCTGCACACTAAATATAGGCGGTACTATAAATGGCAAAGGCCTACTGAAGATCTTTTAGTACCGAAGTTATTTTTGACAGTGCTTTCAGGAAAAGAATATTTGTCTTCTGCCGATTTCTGCATGCATTCAATTGAATTATTCATCTGAAACTTTTTAGGTCCTTGCCATTATTTAGTGTAAATCTATTATGATGTTACAAGAAGCATTTCCAGCTCATCTGAGTGAAAGTATTCACTCGAGGTCCTCCTGTGTTGAATGAGAGTTTGCAAACTTGCAACCTACTTTAGTGGCAAGCGAAATGGAGATGTGTTTTGTGTGATTCATTTAGGGATATTAGCTTGCACTTTTATTTCCCCAAGGCCAAAACAAATGGGTACTGTGTATCTTTTCATCCAAATAGGAAAATGTTCCTCAGCAAAGCTTCGGTTTGGTTTGATATTAAGGCATCGTTTTAAAGCAATAAAGGATGTTTTTCAACCAGTTTGAGACCAAACCTCAGCTATAGTAAATGCAGTTTGAAGTGTGTAATAACCCATTCATTCCAGTTCCCAAGAGCCAAATATGCACCTCTCTTCAGAACTTTGTATTTAATAACATCAAATTGAATATGGCAATAGTGGAAATATCGATGCCATGGGAATCGGCGAATATTGCAAGTCACGACTGCCTTCCTGCCAAATCTCCCAGGGAAATGTCATACAGCTGTAACCATTCTCAGTTTATGGCAAATCCCCGTGCTTTTCACGGATCACAAACACAGATTTGTGGCAGGATGACACAGAGATAGCCTGTGCAAATGAGAAAATTCATAACTGGAGATGTTAAATGATTTTCTTAACAGCCACTTGACCCTTCGCAACTTGGTGAGAAAAGTTTTCCAATAATAATAAGTCAGTACCGTCACAGAACTCATTGTTACTATGGGGTCCTCTGGCTTCCAGTGGTCCATCCTGAAGTGGATTGTGTGGATCAGTGTACTGGATGGTGTGTAGCTGCTCGATTTTTAACAAATCCTTGTTAGTGGGTTCCCATCCTTGGAATTATCAGAAATTGCCTATAGTGATCTGAGTTCTCCAGAGAAACAGAACTGGTATGATCCATACAGATCTATAGGAAAAGATGTGTTAAAGAAGGTTGGTGTATATGGCCTCACTGCCAGCCAGAGCCCCAGGAAGGCTAATGGTTTCATTCCAGCCCAGACTACAGTCCTGAGATTGAAAGGGAACACAGTCCAAACCATGGTTGAAATTTGAACCCTGAGGATTGAGCCCTCCAATATGCAAGAATGAAGGAGATAGATGTGTGTCTCAGAACAGAGAGAACAGATTTTCCCTCCTTTGACTTTTGTCGTCTTGTGGGACTTTTGATGGATGAAGGATGCCCACTGATATGAGTAAGACAGATTTTTACCAAGTCTACTGTCTTCTGGAAATTTCGCAGACACATTCAGAAATTATATTTTTCATCCTATTTGGGCATCCTCTCTCATTTGGGCAAGTTGACGTAAAATTAACCATCATGTTGTCCAAAATTCTCTACAGAACATTTGTATCTCCTGTCAGCAGCTGACTTTGGCAAAAAAAGATATACAACTAAAGACGGGAGGCATCTGTTGCATGGAAGGATAAAATGGCCCGTGAGGTTTTTCGTAACCAGTCTGTGAAATAAACACTTGGAGCTCTTTCTTTAAGTGGCCAGCTTTCCCTCAACTATTGAGACTTCCGTTTTATATTTTATGAGTGAGATGTGTAGCTGAAGCCTTCCAACATTCATCTGAAGGCTTCTGTCCGGACACAAAAATAAGAAAAACACATATTTCAATTTGGCTTGGAGTTTCCATCCATTGAGCTGATGAGAAAGCAGGTGGTTACAATGAAGCAAGACAAGACGTAGATTGTGACAGCCCTGACTCACTGTGAAATACCAGTGAGCAACATCAGAAGACAAGGAAGAACCGAAGGGATGGGATGATTTCTTATTTCAACACAAAAGATTGCTGAGGATTTTTTTTTTTTTTTTTGCTATTCTAAAGGGTAAACGCAACCTTCTGTGAGTCATAAGCAAATACATTCAACATTTTTCATCCTATCAATTCCTTCCCTACATTGATGAAACTATATGCCACAGGCTCAAGAGAAGCCACCGATCTTAGGCCTGACAGACACCTTCATCTCACCAACAAGTCAGAAAGAACGGGAGACCTTAGAATTGCACCTCTGTCCCGGAAGCGTCTTCCACAAGCAGGCAGAAAGCAGCTGGAGAGATTAGAAAGAAAGTGGGAGGTGTGCCGAGTGAGGTACAGGTTCAGAGGGTACGTCACACCGCGGCAGACGACCAGAGATGCTGTGAGGCAGGTGGTAGACATAGATACATTTGATGGATTGGGGCCACCTCTCTGCAAGTGAGGATACTGGATTCTTTGTGATTAAGTCCCTTTTGATGAATCAAATCTCTAGGAAAATATTCAGGTTTTATGACCTTTACAATCTTAATTCAATTAATTCTTTTCCGAGATTCACTAGTATGTTGCCATTAGTATGAAGGAATCTTCATCTGAGAAGGCTCAGGGCAGTGTTTGGAGCCAGAAATAGCTGAATTGAAATATGGTTTTGCAGCTTGCTAGCTGTGAAATTTTGGGTAAATTCAGTATCTTGGAAGTTGTGTGTGTCCTAGTTTTCTTATGGATAAGATTAGAATCAGAACATCAGTCGCCTTTTAAGGTTATTTCCCAGGACCATGGTAACTGACGGATGGGAAGTTCTTAGTATAGGGCATCATACCTGGTAGCAGCCGGTGTCTCAGCACTTGCCACTGTATCCTGTTGGCAGCAGGAAGTGCCACATTGGGAATAGTCCTGGCTTTGCCAACATCACTGCCAAGGTGCCAAGGCAGTTCTTCCTCTGGATTACAAGAGTCTCATATATAAAATAAAGAGATTAATTGACTATAGCTCCTGTTGCACATAATAAGACACATTTAATAAATTATAGAATAGTCACATATTTTGAGTGTCATTTAAAAGCAATTGCTCTAACTCATCTGACTTTTACAACAATAATGTCAGATAAAGGCCATTCTAAGGACCATTTGAAGATGGATAGATTAAGACAGAGCAGCGAGGTAACTTGACACACAGCTAGTAGTGGCTGTTAGGATTAAATGAATATATGCGTGTATTACTATTTAAAAACTATTTTATTTGTATGTAATAATCCATCATCATTTACTTAGCATTTGTTTCTGAATGACACATGGAAACTAAGTCCATGATGCTCAAGTCTGTGAAATGACTTGGGACTTGCACATAAACTATGCACTTTTATCCTTATGTCCTTTAAATTAATTTACTTATAATACCTGATACTAGTAAATGCTATGTAAACAGCACTTATGCTATACTCTTAGGGGATAATAAAAGGAGTCTATGCATGCTCAGCACAGTTGGAAAACTTCCCCTCAAATTCATCTATTTAAGGGTGGTATTTTAATTCCCTGATACTGAGAGCCAATTATATATACCCTGGATTTATTTGTTGTCTGCTGACATTTCAAATCTGTCTATAGGATAAAGACACTTGAAGAATAAGTAAAATAAACTATACCCAAGTTTAGATTATATTGGATTAGGTGAAGTTGTTGGTCCTTCCTGAGAATAATGGATGACTTCAACCTACTTAGGAAGTAGAGCTGCAGATCTTGTAGAATATAAAGACAAACCTCCCCACCACCATCTGTCTCTGGGAGATGCTGGGGAGGAAAGTTTCAC
The DNA here is from genome assembly GCF_903992535.2 of Arvicola amphibius. Taxonomy (NCBI): domain Eukaryota; kingdom Metazoa; phylum Chordata; class Mammalia; order Rodentia; family Cricetidae; genus Arvicola; species Arvicola amphibius. The sequence continues at coordinate 43,069,100 of NC_052060.1, read as the reverse complement.
CTGCACTGCTGGGCTCAGAACTGCTAACATGGATGATGGGGACTCTTGCGAAACCATCAGGACCCAACACCAGTCTTGTCTGTATGAGTTTCCAGTGAGGCCGAGAAGAGACTGGAGTGGGAGCTTCAGGCCCTTCCTTCCCATCGTTCACTTACAGGACTCATAATTCTGAATTCAGCTTCCTTCTTCGTGAATGGCAAAATGTATGCTAAGATTTAAGATTCTGAAGACATTTTGAAGAAGGATTGCAATGTAGGACAAGATCCCTAGCCTAGAAGGAAAGAAGGACTTCAGGGCCCTTTGTCCTTTCTCTTGTCTAAAGCGTGAGGAGACAAAGGACAGCAATTAAATCCTAACCAGCAATAGTGACTGAAAAAGCGGAAGCAGTGTGTGCCTGGCAGACGGGTTGGCTTCGGGTTCTAGATAGTGGACAAAGGAGAGAAGCATTTGATAAATGTTGGGGGTTAATGAATAACAGCAGAACAGAACCAGTTAGCTTTGTTTTGACTTGGGCTTGGATAAGTGATTCACATGCATTTTTGTGGGAAAAGACTGAGCTCAAGTGTAACTCTCCTCTGCCCCTTCACTCTTCAGGGCAGCAGCTGAGCTCAAGCAACTGAAAATGGAGGTTGAGGGTGGGCAAAGTGGGAGGAGAAAGAGGGAGAGAGGAAGAGGGGAAAAGGAGGGGGAGAGAGATGGAGGGAGTAACAGAGAGAAAGAGGGAGACAGAGAGGAGAGACAGAGACAGAGACAGAGAGAGACAGAGAGGAGAGACAGATCCAATCATAAAATCCCAACCCTTACAGATGTAGGGAGAACGCATGCAGTGGTTTGAAGGAACCCCCAAAGGGAGTGGCACTATGAGGAGGTGTGACTTTGCTGGAATAGATGTGGCCTTATTGAAGGAAGTGTGTCATTGTGGGAGCAGGCTTTGAGGTCTCCTTTGCTCAAGCTTTGCTCAGTGTGACGTTCACTCCCTTTCCTGTTGCCTTTGGATCAAGATGTAGAATTCTCCAACATCATGTCTGCCTACATGCCATGCTCCCTGTCATGATGATAATGGACTAAACCTCTGAAACTGTAAGCGCAATGAAATGCTTTCTCTTATAGGAGTTGCCATGGTCATGGGGTCTCTTCATAGTAATAGAAACCCTAAGATATCATGTTTGATGCTGTTTAAATAGGAGTAAGGGACTTGAAAGCCGTTTAAAGTAGGCCTGCTCTGTGGGTGACAGTGGTGTCCTAATAGAACTAGGCACCGTTATGGCAATCCTAGAGCAACAGGGCTTTTATGGTTTCAGGGTGATATGCATCCAGCCCCTGTCCTTGATCACTTGGTTTCCAGGTGATTCGAGACTTCTTAGCAAAGAAGGTCTAATTGGAGGAGTAGCCACCAGGGGGTGGGACTTAGACAATACTGCCGGACCCTGTTTCTAGTCCCATCCAATTCTTCTTCCTGAAATATGAGGAGTCTCAGCCACTAGTTTTCTTTGCCACGAATGCCAATACACTTTCTCTGCCATAGTGGATGGTACCTTCCAATTGGAAATTAAATTAAACCTAAATCACATCTTCTCAGGAATTTGCTTACAAGAAAGGGAAAAGTAAAAACACAGAACCTGACCAATTACATTATCACCCTGAGATCTCTATGGCTGGTTGCTGGCAATTCTTTGGCACTGCCTAATTGAAAACACAATTCTTAAAAACACAACTTTTTTGAAAGAGACTTTGGATATTTCACTTAATTTTTATTTCCCCCTTTTAACGAAAATAGATTCTTTTCTTGTACAATATACCCTGAATACAGTTTCTCTCCCTCTACTCCTCCTGCTATTCCCTGCCTCTCCTCCCATGTGGATCCACTTTATTTCCATCTCTCATTAGAAAAGAACAGGTTTCTAAGAGACAGCAACAAACCATGACAAAATAAAATGTGTATCTGGTTTCTCTTCAGACTGTATAAATCTTTCACCTTTTAGGTTTTGGAAATTTTGATCAAATATTTCCATATCATTAATTTACTCTTATTTATAGTCACATAGGGCATGAATGATGTGGGATTCCCTTCTGTATACTGTGAATGTGTTTTATTGTCATTGGTTAACAAAGAGGCTTCTTTTGGCCAAGGGTTTAACAGAGTAAAGCCAGACAGGAATTTCTAGCAGAGATAGAAGAGAAAGTAGGCAGAGTCAGTGAGAAGTCATGTAGCCACCACAGGAGACAGATGCCTCCTCTGGAGCCCACCAAAACTTTGCCACTAGGCCATGACCTCGTGGTTATTAAGGGAGATTAATCACAGATTAATGAAGATAGATTAGTTTAGGATATAAGAGCTAGCTAGAAATACGCATAAGGTATTGGCCAAACAGTATTACAAATAATATAGTTTCTGTGTGATCATTTTGGGTCTGAGCAGCCAGAAACGAATGAGCAGCCTCCAACAACACATGAAAAAAATCAAAAGACAAGGGTTATTAGAGGTTTGGGGAGATGGGAGCAGAGGGAGAAATACAAAACACACTTTGCTAAAAATGTTATAATGTTGTTTATCATCTTACATGGTGATTGGACTCAGGATTTTTACAAATAAAAATAAAAGGAGGGAGATGGGGCAGAATCACTAGGAAGAGCTGAGGGGAGGTATTGGTAGATATATATGATCAAAATGTTAAAATGTATGAAAACTACTAAGATTTAAAACTATTATCCAAAAACAAGTAAAACAGATAATATGAACTGTCAAAATTATTTATTGTTACTTCCTAAATATCCAAAACTCAGCTTTCTCGATCTAATAGGAGATCATAGAAAAAAATGAAATGAATATACCACTAACCATGGAGGGAAGCGTTCTTCCTTTTCTCATATCAAAGTAATCTTACTGACCCCTGCCTTCAGTGTGCGTGTGATTGCTGTCTGGCTAGCTACCAAAGAGAGAGAAAGATTTTTTTTTTGTTAAGTTTTATAATGGAAGATTCCCCTAGGTCTCAGATTTTTCTCAAGTACCCATTATTGGATGAAGATGATTGTGGTTTTCTTCTGAGAAACTCTGAGAAATTCAAGAAATAAATGGATGTCCCAGAAATGGGATGTTACACAGTTGGTGCACAAAGTAAGATTAATGAAACTGTGTCATTAGTGATGACAGGGTCACACTGAGCAGTCACTGGAGATTAGATTGTCACCATCTGTTTTCCATGTGATGCCTTAATAAACACCACCATCTACACAGAGGTGCTACTACCAGTGGCCTCCTGGGTATGTGGCGATCAGAGCAGTTGGGTTGAAGGAAGGACTTTTTAAATCCCTGACTTAGCACATAGAAAGTTTATGGTCTACATTAAAAAAGGGAGGCCATTTTATGTATTCACTTATTTGGAACATTTGAAAAAATAATTATGAGCACGAGAAGGTTAGACCGACAAAGATACCTGGAGAGAAAGCAGAGATGAGAAAAAGGAGACAGAAGCAAAAGTATTTTCAGTCTTTGTTGAGAAGGAATAAGTAGAAAATGTCCCAGTCTACATCATGATCATCCACACAACAGTAAAGAAATTCAGAGTACCCTTTAGTGATAGCTCCCAACACATGTTAAGCATATGTATGTATGTGTGTATATAAACATAAACAGTATAGCATGAATTTACTGAGTAAATATTCTTAGGAAACTTTTGCAGTGTATAGCCAGTAAAATGGTTTCTTCTAGTAAAATATGTCTGGCCTGTCTGCTAGTCTTGGGATGTAGCTCAGTTCTAGTTGCCTGCCTTGCACACATGAGGCCCTGGATTTTAAACCCTGGTGCTACATAAAACCTATATGATAGTAAAGGGCTATTATCCCAGATTTGGGAGGTAGAGACAAGATGACTAGAAGAATAGGCTCTCCATGGCTGTAAAGTTCAAGGCCAACCTGGGCTACAAGAAACCTCTTCTCAAACAACAGCTGGGTTATATGATAGATCTATTTTTCGCTAGGGGTTCTCCACAGTGATTTCCGTAGTAGCCGTACCTGTTTGCAATCCCACGGACAGAGAATGAGCATTTCCCTTTCTTCTGGCCCTTTGTCGGTACTTGTTTTTCTGATCGTGGCCATTCTGACTGGCATAAGGTGAAACCCTGAAATAGTTCTAACTTCTGTCTTCCTGTTTCCTTGGGATGCTGAATAATTTCAAATGTATTCCCTAGCCATCTTCATGTCTTCTTTCTGAAATTTCAGGTTCATAGCCATTTCCTAATTGGGTTGAATTTTTTGTTTCTGTTTGATTTTTGTTTTTGTTTTTTTGTTTTTGTTTTTAGGTTCTTTATGTTTTCTGGATCTTATTCCTCTCTCAAATACACAGCTGGCAAGGATTTTCTTTTACTCAGTGGGCTACCTCTTTACCTGATTATTTCTTTGCTATACAGAAGCCTTTGAATTTTAGGAAGTCCATTTGTCATTTGTCAACCTTAGTTTCTAAGCAAATGCGTCCTGTTTGGAAAGTCCTTCCTTATACCTCTATCTTGGAGGGCACAGCCTATGTTTCTTCTAGTAGTTTCAGTGTTTATGGTTTTACTTGGTGACTTCTGGTCCATGTTGACTTTTGTGCATGGCTGTAGATATGGGTTTAATGGAAATCTTCATCCATTTCTACCACTAACTGGAAAATGCTCAAAGAGCTTGATATCCTACTAAAAAGATACTTAGCCATTTCCCTGCTGCATATTGCACAATAGCTAGGGCGTGGAAGCAGTCGGGATGCTCTTCAACTGATGAAGGGGTGGTAGAATTATGCCGCATATTTTTTTTTGCACAACAGAATTCTATTCAATTGTAAAGAGAAGCAAATTCGTGAAATTTGCAGCATGACAACTTTGTGAGACCATAACGCAAAACAACGTAAAAAGAGGTCTTGTAGTGGTATAGTTAAATGGTAGCCATGTGCCCAGGATTTGTAAAATTCTGGATATCGGATATCTATCTATCTATCTATCTATCTATCTATCTATCTATCTATCTATCTATCTATCTATCATCTTCTACCTATATATCTATTACATAATTTTTATTATAGTGTATATTGTTTAAATATTATGTTATGTATATATTTTACATATGCTGGCTTTGAGAAACAGCATATTGAGAGGGGGCATGCTAAGAGAGGTAAGAGAAAGAGTGAGATTAAAATCTGAGAGCCAACTGACCAACAAAAGAGAGAAACAATTGCTAGCATGTCACAGTAAATGACAGCACATCAGTGTAGCCCATTCAGTTCAGGCTCAATGACCTTGGCCATCTCAGCAGCACGAAGATAATCTTAGTTTTCTAGCGCTGTATCATAATAGCTACATTAAGTATTGAATTTTAGGCAGGCAGTAAGGGACCAATCATTTTAGAAGTATTTTCAAGTAAAATTGACAAGAAAATTAAAAGTGGTAAAATTTACATTTTAGAAAACCCTGGGCTGAAAAGAACATGGGTTTGATATCCAGAACCAATGAACCAATGTCAGACAGCTCACAACTACCTACAAGTATGGCTTCCGGGCCCCGCCTCTCGGCCATCCTCTCTCTCTCCATCTCTCTCTCTCTCTCTCTCTCTCTCTCTCTCTCTCTCTCTCTCTCTCTCACATACACACACACCACACACAAACACAATTTAAAATTAACAAGAAGTACATGTAAAAAGTTCAAAATCTTCTCTTTAACCTGTGGAAAATTTAGTGAATTTTTACTGTATGAAAACCATTAACAACAAGCAAACCCTAAATTGTTCATTTTGTAATTTCTTTTCAGTCATCCAGATTCGGTGGTTTGGAAAGCTCCCAGGTTCAGACCTGCTCTCCTGGGCTGGCAACCATCATACTGAGTGAACCGAATATGTCTCCTCTCAGAGACTGCTGTAAGAAAGCACATGACTGCGAGGTCTTAGCTTACGGGAGTAACAGCCTAACAACAGTTAACCATTAACCCTGACCACAGCAGATCCCCAAACCTATTTTGAGTAGAGGTACAGGAAGCAAGCAAGAAACAGAGAGACTATTATTTCATGACCCACAGCTACAAAGGTCCTGTTAGCTCTTGTAAGACATCCTGCTTTTAGACATCTCTTACCTGTGCCCTGCCTTGTCATTTTCCTATTAATTAAATGATTTGACTCTTATTCTGACCAAATCCAGTGTTCTTATAATGCTTTAAGTTCACCATTTTCAAGACCATAGGGATTTATATTTAAATAAAAAGTGACAAGTCTAGATTGCCTTTTGGTGGCATGCTTGAATTTCTTTACAAAGCGCAATGCAGACCTTACAGCATGCAGCTCACTTAAGGGACAGAGGAATAAAGTCCTCCTTCCTGCTAAACAGTTGACTAATTATGACTTCTTATACGTAGAAGGAAACTGCCACTGTTTAAATCTTTGCAAGCTCTGCAGTGTCTCTCTGCCTTTTAAAAACATGCCAGCTAAATTTCAGAAAACCACCTCTTCTTTTTGTTAACACCTTAACTAATGCAAAAGAGGAAAGGAAGACACAAAATAGAATCAAACAAATTAGGAGGAAAATCAGTGGATATTCTGAAACATATGTAAGCTAATGACAAGTGTACAATCTGTAACAAATGCTTGGAATATAAAAGAAAAAAGTTAAAAATTTAAACCCTTGAGTTTCTTTCTTTAATTATTCAGTTTCCCTTCATGGTGGATGAGGGAAAATAAACGTGAAGGTATTTTGTCTGTGTACTTTTTTTCAATACACACCACACCCCTTCTGTCTCTTCTTACATGTATTTTTTTTTTTTAGAAATCAGAAAATAGGTTAGTGTCTTTGCTGTTAGTGTTGTATGTGATTGCTTCCACGCGGAGAAAAGCTGTAGCTCCCAAAGAGAAAGAAGTAGCCTTGTTACTGGCAGGTATAAAGAGGTCTTTGCAAAGGTCTGGGTAACCTGAGTTGAAAATGCAACCTCACTTCAGAAGGCACTGTTGACTGTTATGTTCCTAAGAGTAGCCTCTCTCTTTGCTAAGATTTTTGACTTTATATTGACAACTTTTAACTTTTCTGCTTGCATACAATTCATAGTACTTATAGAACAAAATTATATGACACTTCCTAGAGATACAGGGACCCGATCTTACAAAAAGGCGTCTCCAGGTCAGAAAACAAAGGATTGCTTGTCATTATTGGAATGAATTTTTTAAAATTAACAAGCATCATTGTCTTTCTTATACACAACTTCGGGCATTTTATATGACCAAGTTCAAGAGGTTTTGAAACTATTAATGCACCATTTCTAAAATAGGGATCTTTTTAAAAGAAGACAAAACTATCTGTATGGCTTAGACATTTAATGGACTAAAAATGTAAACTACAATTCTAATTTACTAGAGAAAAGCTAGCATCATTAACAAATGGTCCTGAGAAAATTCTTCAAGTTTCCAGATGTGAGCACACAACTGAAGTAACTGAAGAAACCTGGAAAGTAAATTAGTACCATGCATACCGGGGTTGAAGGGAGATGGGGGGAGCTGCTAGAGAGAATCATAGAAGGATTCAAGTGATAGGAACTGTAGCAAGGAGCCAGCTAGCTTAGACCTGAAACAATCACACGGAAACTGTATTAATTAAATCACTCCTTGGCCCATTAGCTCTAGCTTTTTGTTGGCTAACTCTTACATCTTAATTTTACCCATCTCCATTAATCTGTGTATCACCACACCACAGTGACTTACCCGCTAAAGTTCCTAGCATCTGTCTCTGGTGGCTCCATGGCTTCTCTCTCTCTCTCTCTGCCTTCCTTCTCCCAGCATTCAGTCCAGTTTTTCCTGCCTACCTAAGTTTTTCCCTATCAACAGGCCAAGGAAATTTCTTTATTTATTAACCAATAAAAGCAACACATAGACAGAAGGACCCCCCCACACCAGTTCTACCCATGATACTTCAACAATCTGACAACCTAAACAAGACCTGAACAAGCGCAGCAGCAATAGGCATGCTAACACAGAAGAGGAAATCTCACAGGGCCCCCTTCCCAAACAAAGAACTACAGACAACTCAGGAATGCTGAGCAGAGAACTTGTCTTCTTCATGGATGATCTCCCTATCAGTTTAGTTCTGAAATTATATGTGTGTGTGTGTGTGTGTGTGTGTGTGTGTGTGTGAAAATACTAACAGAAAAAGAGGCCTTAAATTTGAGATGGAATAGGAGGTAGAATGAGAGGGGTTGGAGGGAGGAAAGAAGGCAGGGAATGATGTATTACATTTTAATTTAAAAATCATAAACAAGCCGGGCGGTGGTGGCGCACGCCTTTAATCCCAGCACTCGGGAGGCAGAGGCAGGCCGATCTCTGAGTTCGAGGCCAACCTAGTCTACAAGAGCTAGATCCAGGACAGGCTCTAGAAACTACAGGGAAACCCTGTCTTGAAAAACAAAAAAAAAATCATAAACAAAAAGAAGTAATTATGGAGTGTTGGTTATCCAAAGACCATGATATATCTTGATTATTTCCATTGCAAAAATATATGTGATTATGAGACTTAAAAAATCATTTTCCTAGTACCTTTTTTAATTCTTTGCCTGGAACCACAATGTGTACCCCCCAAAAAAACCCAAATGAATAGAAAAGTAACAAGCAAATGTTCATTCGCATGCACTATGTGTAATACATGGAAGTTTCAAAGGTTTACTCAGATCTTGGGGTGGTGTATAATCTTAAAAATGCATGTCATTGACCCTATGGATAATTCTATGCCTAAATAGTTTCAGTGTTGATAGACACAGGAATTGAAATGTTGGCTCATTCTTACACTGTTCAAAGCAACATCAGGTTAGCTTTCATTTTTATATAGATTAATAAAATGCTTGTCTGTTCATTGGGAAAACACACAAGGGCATTTAGGGAAGAGGGTATTTATAGGCATTTAAACAAAATGTAAGTTCAGAGAAGGTAACTAGGCTAGTTACAACATGATTATCATCTAGTAACTTTATAATTATTGATGTTTGTAGTCATAGATAAATAGTAAGTTAAGTTTCATTAAGTGTAGATAAATAATATTTTTACTTAGAACTTGAAAAAAGTTCCAATATGACATAGAGGGGGAAAAGTTGCCCTATTTTTTTAATTTTAGAAACTTTAAAAATAAGTGATGTGTCATTACAAAATAAACTAACTCTCCTTACTTATTATCAGCTCCACAGCGTCCAAAGCTAATCTCATTGCCAGTTTTAGGCAGCCATACAAAGTAAGGGCTGAAGATATTCCTATTGAATTGTTTTACTGTAAGCTATACTAGAAGAAAAGATCAGTGCCTAGACCAGTTGCCATCAGAGAAGCATCATCCAGTTGCTGATGGGAGCAGATGCAGAGACACAGAGTCAAACATTAGGTGGAGCCCGGGGACTCCATGGAAGAGGAAGAGGAAGGACTGGAGGAGCCAGAGGGGTTTAGGACACCAAGAGAACATGGCCCACAGAATCAACCATGCAGGACTCATAGGGTTTCGCAGAGACTGAAGTGACAATCAGAGAGCCTGCATGGGTCTGCACTGGGTCCTCTGTGTATCTGTTAGGGTTGTGTATGTAGCTTGCTGTTCTTGTGGGACTCCTAACAGTGGGAGTGTGGTGTCTCTCACTCTTGCCTGCTCTTGGCATCCTTTTCTTCCTACTGGGTTATCTGGTGCAGCTTTGATATGAAAGGTTTGTTTTGAATATTATGGTAACTTCTTATGCTGTGTTCAGCTTACATCTCTGGGAGGCCTGCTCTTTTCTGAAGGGAAAGGGAAGAGGAGTGGATCTGTAGGAGAGAGAGCTGTTTGTGGGGGTACTTGGACACATAGAGCAAGTTCTGTTGATGTATTGGATGAAAGAAGTTTTTTTTTTTTAAAAAAAACAGAAATGCTTTCCTGTGCTCTCTAAAGTCCTATGATTTTATGGACATGCAGCCCTATTGACTCTGTAATTTACTGATCGAGATATTTACTATCAACTGTCCCATTACAAATTGATTGTTTCTATTCATTATTACTCTAGTTATTATATTTCAGTGTTTTAACACAAACAAGTTTCAAAGAGAGATGAATAAATGTTAATGGTGCCTAAACATGGTTATTTTCAGTAAATAAATTTTAATAACTAAAGTAAAAATTTAAATAGGGAATCTGGCAAATAAAGTGGATAGTGATGTTTTCAGTGGGAAGGAAACACTACAGTTGTGGTGTTTGGGACAAATGATTAACCCTGGTATGGATACCAGAGTGGATGATACACTTAGCAGCTGTTCCAATGTGCAGAGTTTGAAACAATAGTGGCAAAATGGTTCTACCTGGAAATAGTTTACATTTAGAGTTATAATTCCAGTATAAATGAAATAATCATGAAAACAGATAGAGCCTGCGAGGTTTGTCTTCATGGGTGGTGGCTGGGGAATTATAAGCAAAAGTTTAAGAAGCAGAAAGAAAATGCAGCAAGAGAAAATTTTATTTCAAAATGATAGAATTTGGAGATGTATATAAACTAGGTTAAAAACTCTAAGCCAGAACAAGAAATTTGATTTGAAATGATTTAAGTGTTGGAAATTAGAATGCCGTCTATCACTCTGAGGCAGTCATAGCTGCCATAATGCCTATGGCGGTTACCCCTAAATCAAATGCCGTTCCAATTGTCTCCCTTCCTAAATTTATATATTTCATATACCTTATAAATTTGTCAATTGGACAATAACAGCAGGCTTTGTGGCAGAGATGCATCACAATAAGCAACATCTGATTTAGTACAATAGATCAGTGCTAGAAGAATCTATTCATAATCAATGTGAGAAGAATCTGCATGAATCCTCAGCAAAGGATCATTTTTCCTTGCCAATTTGGGCATGCATAGCTTAGATTTATGTTGCTGCACTGGCTCTTGGAAGACTTGTGATTTGATGTATCCATGAAGGAGAAGAAGAAGAAAACTGTAGAACTAAGAAGCCATTGTTCTGAATTCTAAATATAAGCTTTAAGAAATAAAGAATAAGCAAAAATAACTTTAGTCTCTTTAATTTTTTTAGATCACATATATTTTGATGTCTTATAGAGATGTATAAAGGGTAATTATATAGATTTGGGGAAATACTTTGAAAACATGCCAAGAAACCTATTAATTTTCTAATCCTTTCTCCTATGAAGTTTTTAAACTCTAAGTTTTGCTATTGAATTAGGGTAGCTTCCCTTGGGACAGTAGGCTTGAATAGCCAAGAAAACAGACTTGTAGTATAGACACAGTTTTTAATGAAATAAGAATGGGCATGTCATTTTTCTGAAAATATAATTGTATCTTGAACCAGACAAGTGGAACACGAGCCTGAATAATCAGGGGCTATGGGGCAGAGAGCAGCTTACAAAGAAAGGGTGTGATACAATGCAGGTGCCAGCTTTCTCCTGACTGTAGGATTTCAGACAAGTTCCTTTTGCTCTCTGACTCTGAGGGTTGTTTGTCACTCTCGGCTTCCTTACTGGGAATGCAGTGGGATCAGCAGCCTCCAGTTCTAGCTGCCATGACTTCTCCAGTGTGAAATGATATACCCACAACCTGAAGTGCAAAGGAATTTCTTCCCACCTTAAGGGGCTTTTTGCAGGTAATATGATACAGCAATGGGAAAAAACAACTAATACCTATGTCTTCTAGGTTTTTCTTTGTATTACATAAAGATAATAAAATGATGTGTTCATTCTACAGTTAAAGAACAACCCTCAGCCATTTGCAATTCTTCTGTTGAGAATTCTCTGCTTACATCTGTACCCCATTTTACGATTGGATTATTTGGTAGTTTCATGTCTAGTTTCTTGAGTACTTTATATATTTTGGAGATCAGTTGTCTGACTGATATGGGATTAGTGAAGATCTTTTCCCCTATCTGTAGACTGCTGTTTTGTCTTATTGACTGTGTCCTTTGCCTTATGTAAGCTTCTTAGTTTCAGGAGATCCCATTTATTATTTTTTGTTCTCAGTGTCTGTGCTACTGCTGTTATATTTAGGAAGTGGTCTCCTGTGCCCATGCATTCAAGGCTACTTCCTACTTTCTCTTCTATCAGTTTCAATGTGGCTGGATTTATGTTGAGGTCTTTGATCCATATGGACTTGACTTTTGTGCACGGGGATAGATATGAATCTATTTGCATTCTCCAACATGTCAACATCCAGTTATGTCAGCACCATTTGTTGAAGAAGCTTTTTTTCCATTGTATTATTTTAGCTTCCTTGTCAAAAAGCAGGTGTTCAAATGTGTGTGGATTAATATTAGGGTCTTCAACTGTATTCCATTGGCCCACTTATATGTTTTCATGCCAATACCAAGTATTTCTTATCAGTTAGTTAAGAAAAATCCATATTTATATATTTAGAATAAAGAGAAAATATTGACAATCAAAATTTATATTAATCAAAATTTATATTTTATCAAAGCATTTGTATGTGTCCATATATACATGCCCACACAAACATATGAATAAAGAAATAGAAAGAGAGTGGGAGAGAGAGAGAGAGAGACAGAGAGAGAGACAGAGATAGAGAGAAGGGGGGTAAGAACCAATCACCATATAGCTTTATGCCTTTGATGGTCTCTTAAAATCAGTCCTCCTGTCTTTGCCTCCAAAGTGCTGGCATGACAGCTATGAGCCACTGATCTTGGCCACAGCATATTTTTTTGAAAGGCCTATACTCATCGTAGAATTAACTTGTTTTTGTGAAAGCTTTCTAAAGAAATTTCAGTTCTCCACATTTTTTCTTTTTTCTTTTTTGGTGTGACGATTTCTTAGAAAACCAAATTGCTCAAAGCAACTAGAATGTTGGACTAAACAACTTTGAAATGTTAGTGTGGAGACTTGACGTTTCTTAGACCAGATGTCTGAGTCAAGGCGCTCATTTCCCAGTTCTGTTTTATGAGATGCTAGCAATGCCTTCCATCAAGGGGGAAGCTACCCAAAATGAAAAGAGAGGAGTCTTGAAAGGACAAGATGATTCATTACCACAGACCCGCCGCAGAACAATCCATTCACACAGCTCTGTTTTCCTAGGCTGCCATTTTATGACTCACAGCTCTTTACTGCTCAGCACCTCAAGAAAGAAATCCCGTTTCAGAGCTGTCTTCCTGGGGGAGAACACCAGCATACTCTGCCAGGCGCGCTGATTGAAAACCCCTTTTAGCAGAAAGCACCACGCTCCTGTGCTAGGTTTGCCAAGGCTGGTCTTCTCTTGGGGGAAGTGTTCCTCCTGCAAGCATCTCCTTAGGGGAACCCAATAATGTCAAGCAAATCATGCTGACTAATGCCGGCTGATTCCGAGTGGATGGGGACAATAAAGAATTAGAACACTGGTGTGTTGCACACAAGGAGAACATGTTGTCTCAAATAGGCTCCTTTGGTAGTATTGGTTATTTAGGCTTTCAACTTTCCAAAGAGTTTCAGACGAAAGGAACAGTCATCTCTTTTCCTGGTTAGTGCTGTGCTTATCATTCAGGCTTCTGACATTAGCTCAGGACCAATCAAGTTCAATGAAAACCACCAGAACTCAGGTGATACCATACCATATCATATGGAGCCTAGAAATGTCTTGCTCAAAAATGTTTCACCTCGTTATTTTGTTCTTTATCTATGAAGAGGCATTTAAAGCTCCATTTCAGATCCATTGAGATTGATGGATAAGTGCTTTCTCTGCCTACTTTGAAGTATTGTGAGTGTATATAACTCCCTCTTGATAGTTTCATGATTACCTTTGTAAACAGCTATTTTTTTATGTGCCACATCTGTCTCCCCTCTATCCAGAGGCAGTTTTCTCTGGGACAATAACCCCTGCCCCCTTTCCCTTGTTCCCTTCCTGGTTTACCTCATCCTCTACTTCTGTCTTTGTCTCATATTCCCTTTGTCCCTCTGGGACAAATAACTCTCCTTTGTGCTGAGAACTTGCTCTTGGGGTATCCTAAGCAGATACCATTCCCTTTCATACCCTATCTCAAAAAATAAGATGGGGAATAAGAGAGGAAAATAATCATGTTTCTCTCTGGCCTCCTCTCCCTCAGTCACAGAAGAAGAAATCTGTATATACAAGTACACACTAGCACACAACACAAACACATACAATGCTTCTTGAACATATGAGCTACAGCAGATGGGTTGCTTCTCAGGTGATGCCAGCGAAGCCTTGTCACCCTGGAATTGTGTTGTTTCCACTTCCACAACCAGCAGAGACAGTTCCCTTAGAGAAAGGCACCACCTCCATTTGGACATGAAAAGGGGTCTACAGTGCAGTGAAATTGCTGGGGATTTAATTGGAGCTCACATAATCTCTTTTTGACATTCGTTTCATGAACAAGTGGACAATGAGTACTATAAATATTGTTTTAGTGGATGGCATAATTTTACTTAGAAAAATGTTAGAAACAATTGTATTTCAAGGTAGCTATAATAGAAATCAACTCATTGTAGAGGTAAAATGTTCATGAATGAGCATTTGGCAGGTTTTTGCCATTTTCTGACAATTCAGAGCATTGTAAACATCTGTGCCTACCTGATTTGAGGGTAGAGATATAGTACTGAAGGTGCTGCATTGTGAGGAAGATCATCTTGTAAACTAGACATTGTCAAATATCACTGGTACAAAGGACCCCAACCACACCAACGCTTGGTAACTCTCCCATAGTCCATTATGGCAACAGAACGTTTTCTTTGTCTATGTTCCCTGGAGTTGCCCATTCTTTCAGAGATCACTGGTAGCAATAGCAAAAAGGATTGAAATATTGACTAGTTTCCATAGAGATTTTGTGCCCTAGCTTATTCCTGTGGTTTGGTGCTTCAGTCTGGATTTTTACAGTTCTTCTTCATGGGAAATGAGCAATAACAAGGTCTATTATCTCAAACTACCATAGTTTCCTTAAATCATCCCTTCCTTGCATGTCCTGTAAGGAACTAACATGAGTAAAATTTATCTACAATTACTTGTTATCCTAAGAGAATTGGCTGCACTATATTTGTGGGTTACTTAAGGACAATATGTTCCTCTTGTGTAGTATGACTCAGATTTTTAAATGAATTTACTAGATATTTATGTAGTGCCAATGTACGATGAGTTATGACAACAATCTAAATCTCTATTATCCTTGTGACTTACTAGAGGACAGAGGTTTTGGGTTCTTTAGAGGCTTTAGGTTCTTAGTGACTTCATGGCAGTTATAGAAACTCAGAATTTCTGAATTTAGCTTTTAGACCAAGTAATCTTATTTTCTTGTCTGAGCTCCTTGTTTCCTTACAAGTAGAGATAACACCTGCATCATGGTGTGTGGACACAGATATATATATATATATATGTATATATATATGTGTGTGTGTGTGTGTATGTATGTATATGTATATGTATATGAAACTTCTGATATATATATATATACATATATATATGTATATATATATATCAGAAGTTTCATGGAAATCCTCAAAGTTTTGATTTGCTGGAAAGTCTTTTGGCTTATTGAATACTAGTATAAATAATCTGTGGAGGCAGAAGGGACCCTGGCATCAGCCCAAATTCTCACTAAACGAAGGAAGGTGACTATTTTTGAAATTCTTTTGAGAACTACTTTGTAAAACAAGAATACCCTGGTAAGCAGTTGAGATGCATAGAGCTAGCCTTCCCTTTGTCAATCCACTAGGAAATCACACTTCATTTATTCATTTTAGCACTATTTGTTGTATCAGTGATAGCTTCCCAGCATCATTCTGGGAGTTCAAAGTGTAGGAGGACAGAAATGATTGTAAAATCCCTGTCTTCATGGAGCTTACAAAGGTGAAGTATGATCGGTGAAAAGTCCAGGACTCCCGTGCAGCAGAAGCACGTGTTAGATGGAGGACTTATCTGGGAAGGGGAGTAGGCAGGCAGACAGAGAGGAGATCATTCTAGGGAAAGAAATTACCTCAGAACAAAGACCTTGAGAACAAGCTAGATTTTTCCAGGAACATGGTTGAAGACAGAGAGCAAAGACAAAGAAGAGCAAAGGAAGAGATCGGGAGAGAGAGCAGGTGAGGGGAGTGTGTAGGAATTTGTAGAGCATCATAAGGATTTGATTATTTTCGTTTTTGCTTTTTTATTGATTTTATTGAGCTATACATTTTTCTCTGCTCTCCTCACTTGATTTTTTTACTCCCAATTACCCTGCAGGGCACTGCAAGGTGGGGTTGGTGAGCAACACACTGACATTTGA
Source organism: Arvicola amphibius (assembly GCF_903992535.2). NCBI lineage: Eukaryota > Metazoa > Chordata > Mammalia > Rodentia > Cricetidae > Arvicola > Arvicola amphibius. Next base: position 43,052,900 of record NC_052060.1, on the reverse strand, counting down.
ATATCGTCGGAGCACTGAATTCATACTGTGTTAAGAGTAAGTGTGGAAATCTTGTAAAAACCTACTTGTATAAAAGACACCGTCACTTAAAAGAGCCAGGCTAGCTTGGTAGACGGTCATAGAACAGCTCTCCGCATGACAGTGGGAACTCCAATGAGTCGGAACAAGAGATTTGTGATGTGTAAGAAACACGGCCAGTTAGAGCTAAACATCATATGGGGACTCTTGAAGGATCATTTGGGCAGCAAGGGAAGCCCTGCTTCCAGTGACTGCAGTCACTTCAGAGAGTGCAGGGACATGATCTTCTGGAAAAAGAACAAACAGAATGACTGGAAGGTGGCAGGAGCAGCTACAGAAAGGCTGAGGAAGAAGTATGGCTGTGCCCTTGAGCTGTATCCAAAATAGACCCGATCACCAGGATGCTCAGCTCAGTGTCGTGCTTGGATGTATGTGTGTGGATGTCTTAGAGCAAATGGGAGGGGACTATGGCAAGAGAATCTTTTGTAACATTGAGAAGACTAACAATGAAGGGATGCTACACAGATGCTCGACAGGATCTCAAAAACCCGGCACTTAGGAGAAGTCAGGGGAGTGGGTGTCTTCTTTTGGCCTTCTGATGACAGGAGGCTTCAGGTGTGTGAGAAGAGAAAAGGAAGCCACAGAAGAAGGGTCTTGATTGTGAGTGTCAGAGAAAGAGAGGTCTGTGCATTGATCCAGGCCACCTGGGACCCAGTACCGACCACAAAACCCCAGGAAAGTTTTGGTGTACATAATGGCAGAGGGTTTGCCAGCTGCTTTTGTACATAGACCCCAAAGAGATGAGATGCCCAGTGGGGGTAGGCTGAATGGGTTGTCTGTGCAAATATGTCTGACTGAAAGTTCTCTGCATTAGAGCATAAAGCTGGAGGAGAATGAACGCTGCTGTGTCTATCGAGGCTTTGGGGAGAGGCATCAAGGTAGAGAACCAGAGGCAGAGAAAGGTGAGTGGCAACATTCTGTGAGACAGCAGCTTGCCTGGGCCTTTCATATGGGGTTGACTTAGGAATTTTCATGAAACCCGAGTGGGAGAGCCACTGAGGTTCATAAAATCTAGGAGAAAAGACAAAATGTGAAAATTAATGGTCTGAAGCCTCCCTAAATATTTAAGCACCCCTGTACTTACAGCTAGGCCCTCCCCTATGCATGAGTGAATTATGTGTGTCGTGGGGGGTGGTTTTCTCTCCATTGATGACTTGATGTAGATTTCAATTTTTTTCTGCAATTCACATTTGAATTAAAACTTGAATTTTGAAATATATTTGTAGACCCTCTGGCATTTTAATCCTCAGGTTTAATAGATCCAAAAATAAGAAATTTCCTTTCCCTAATGGTTCATATCTACCCACACAGAAGCCTGAACAAGCCACACTAAAATGAAGCAAACAACAAAACTGTGTGGCTGCTTTGGGCAGAGATTTCCTAGATTATAAATTGGGCTTTGCTATCTTTTGCTTTTTTTTTTTTCCAGCAATGTAAAAAAAGTTTGGGTTGTGGGAAGAAAGTGTGACTTCGTTAAATGCATGGATCCCATACTTAAGGAAAGATTGGGGGCTGTACTGAGGAAGTGGGAAGTGAGGGTACTAAGTGTTCTAGATGAGGGAGATGCTGACCGAGCACAATTTAGACCCCAGAAGTGAGGAGGGTGAGGGAGTTTGTGATATGTGCACCCTCTGTCTCAGGTGCAGCAGGAACCAAGCGCTTTACTGTGGCTGAGGGGAATAATGAGAAGTGGCTCAAGGGTAGCGGGGAGGGGTGGGAAGAAGACAGGAGTCTCCATAGCTCTCAGGAAAATCAGTTACATGATCAGCAAGGAAGAGAATTTGCCACCCAGCAGTGAAGACTCCTTTGAAACTCGATAACTTGAGTGTGTAACATATCCGGAGAACTCTGCACTTTTTGTTTCTTTTTTTTTTTTTTTTTTTTTTTTTTTTTTTTTTTTTTTTTTTTTTTTTTTTTTTGGTTTTTCGAGACAGGGTTTCTCTGGCCGGGCGGTGGTGGCGCACGCCTTTAATCCCAGCACTCGGGAGGCAGAGGCAGGCGGATCTCTGTGAGTTCGAGGCCAGCCTGGTCTACAAGAGCTAGTTCCAGGACAGGCTCTAAAAAAAAAAAAGCTGCACTTTTTGTTTCTTTATTCACCTCTTGCTTCTCAGGTTTGTTGTGAGAAATTTATTTACGCTGACGATGTGTCGGATGTGAAGATGTGTCACTGTGGTTGGTTTAATAAAAAGCAAAATGGCCAATAGCTGGGGAGGAGAGGTTAGGTGGGACTTACAGGCACAGAAAGGAGCTCAGGGTTAGAAGTTAGGTGCTCAGGAGATACCAGTGAGACGCTTAGGAAGTTGGAGGAACAGAACGAAAGAGGTTAAAAAAAAACAACATGGTAGGACGTAGATTAATAGAAATGGGTGAATTTAAGTTATAAGAGCTAGCTGGAAACAAGCCTAAGTTAAAGGCCATGATTTTGTAATTAATCATAAGTCTCCATGCCTTGACATTATTGTTTGGGGAGGTGGTGGTTCCAAAAGAAAGTCTAATTACACAGATTGCAATGTAACGCACCTTTGTCTCATATGGAAACTATTGGTTGGTTTTACTTTGCTTTTTTTTGTTTTTTCGAGACAGGGTTTCCCTGTAGTTTCTAGAGTCTGTCCTGGAACTAGCTCTTGTAGACCAGGCTGGCCTCGAACTCAGAGATCCGCCTGCCTCTGCCTCCCGAGTTTAAAGGCGTGCACCACCACCACCTGGCTTTACTTTGCTTTTCAAATATACTTTTCTTGTCAGCAAGAGCTTAAATAATCAATTATCTACTTTCATTTGTTAAAAGAACATAGAAGAGGCCTCAGAAATGTCTCAATTTTTTAAAAGTAATTTTACCTTTATAAAACAATTTGGCATGTTATCTATAGAAATGGATCTGGAGAGGAAACAAAAAGAAGAAGAGGGAAAGTATAGGAAATCATAGGGAGGTCAAAAGGATACAATCTTCATGGGTTTTCTCATACCAGGAAGAAATACATATTAGTTTAAGTATCCAAGGACTTGCATACTTATAAATGGTCCCATAGCCCTCATAGCCTACAAAAGTCCATGTGGATCAAGAGGGAGCAATACTTTAAGAGTTGAGTAGATGTGGGCCCACCATATACACTCTTTCAATAAAGAACTATTATTACTTTCCTATAAATATAATCATTTGGAAATTGTCTAATTTTATCAACTCTACATCCCTGAAACATATTGGTTTAATATTTTCTCATTATATTAAGAGTTCCTTCATCAGTGTTAGCTGAGAGCCTTCGACAACCAGAGCACTTTCAAGCCTCCTTCGAACCATTGCTTAATTCATGATGAATTTTGAATAGTTGTGACTTGGCATTGATTGGAATTTATTTGTCTTTCACTCGTTGTGTCATAAATATTTTCACATTCCTATTTATATAAATGACTTAAATATATTTCCAGAAAAATAAAGTTGCCAAGTCTTAAGTTGTATGTAGCCTTTCATTTAAAGGTAAAAGAGACACTGCAGCCTTTAATAATTCATGGCTACACAGAAGGGACCTTTAGCCTAGGAGACCCATTACCCTGGGTGAAACCCACTGGAACCTCATCATGGAAGACTGCAAGCTGCTAAGAGCTTGGCTGGGAACAAAGCAGCTTTCACTACAGCCTTCCCCAGTTTGTGAAGAGAAGCTGGAAAAATCCAGGAGCACACCCTAATGTCTAAGACGTGAATAAATTATCTCACATCAGTTCTCCACAAGCTCTTAGCTTCTCTGAGTCCTAATAAAAACTGCATCATTCTTTCTCGGGGCACAAGAATGATGCTCCCTGGAAAGTTTCCAGGGGAAATGGTTTGGAATTATGGGAAGGGCTCTTGTGGCATTGATACCGCCTCTCATTAGATCCAGGAAAAGTTTACTTCCCAGATGCTTCTAATTTGATTACTTCATTTTTTTTTCTGGAAATATATGTAAGTTATTTGTATAAATAGGAATGTGAAAATATTTAGGATGCAGTAAGTGAAAGGAAACTAAATTTCAATCAGTGCAAGTTCACAATTTGTAAAGATTTATTGAAACTTATCTTTTTATGACTTCACTTATTTTCTGCATATAATTTCCTGGTTTTCTTATGATCTAGTATCTAGTGACAGATCCAATCAATTGAATAAAATTGCTGTTAAGCAAAGACACCATCCTAGCTGAGTTTCCCTACAAACTCAGATTCAACATTGGCCAAAGGAAAGCCAAATTAAGGGAGTATGTGAACAATATTTCCAAGAATTTGGGTCTTGAAAATAAAAATAATGAATATTGGTATTTCAGGGGTGACATTTGTAGACATGTCCTTTAGTTTAAACCAACAGATTTCAGTGACGTAGGGGAATTGACATCACTGTCAACAAGCATAGACCTGCAGTCTTGGTTAGGGACAAGACAGAGAACATGAGGATCCTGGAGATGAAAGAAGGGATCAAAGGAAGACTAGAGCAAAGAAAGTCTATCAAGTGACTATTTTGCCAAGAGTGGATTTCACAACTGAGTTTTAAGTTGGATTCTGAAAATGTTAGACAAAAGTGTGATCAGGGAATCACACCTGTGCCACTGAAATATTTCAACAGCTGTCTAAGTTACTCTTATATGGTACTAGATTAGGTACTTACATAAACTATAATATAACCCACTGTTATGGTTTAAATAATATGTGCTAATTAAAAACTTTAAAAACCGATATCTGCTCAGAGTGACTTCTTGCAAGGCTTTCCTCATCGCCTTTCCATGGGACAGAAATCAGATAAAGTAATGTAATTTCCAAGCTCCCACTCCTCTGGGGTTGTCTCCTTTGCCTCATCTCTTTGCTTTGTCCATTTGGTAAGAGCATCTTCACATAAAGTTGTCTAAATTGCTCTCACCAAGAATATCTTTAAAGTCTCATCTTCCAATACTCCTGAGCCAAACAGGTTAGCAACGCCTTTTCCCACCTGGCTCAAGGCTGTAATTTACCTCCTGCCTGTCAAAGCCTCATGGTGTCCCAGCATGCACTTGGCAAAAGGAGTTAAGAAGGTATGTTATTGAGCATTTTTCTGTGTAACTGGTTACCTCAAGCCAGAGTAGCTTGCAATCATAAATACTGACTCTGTCGAGTGTCTGAGGGCCAGGAATATGTGTGTGTGTGTGTGTGTGTGTGTGTGTGTGTGTGTTTGTATATAATGTAATAGTTTTAGGTCTGTCTTGAATTCATTATTGTGACCATTAATTTCTTTAATGTTCAAAAAATTTTCATGGTCCTGTTCCATACTGCATTGGAAGACTAGTGACTTACCTATAGTTGGTGGTTATTCTCAGGATGTATAAATCTTATTCCAATCCCCACCTCAGCATGACAAGCATCACCTCAACAGCTTGTGCTGATGGAGAAGGCTCATAGTCTGACTATATTTACAGTCTGTGCTTTACTCAGCTATTGTAACCACTAGCCAGGGTCATTAACCATTTACTATCATCAACAAACCATATAATTATTGACATATTTATCATTTTGTGCTACAAATAAACATAGACAGAATAAGAGCTACTGCTCAAAGGCTTTTAATCCAAGTCCAATTAGACCAACTAGTCATACTAGTATGTGGTAATCAAGTTTACAATGCCATTAGCTTTGTTTACATATTTCAAATAATCTCTTTGGATAGTCATAACAGTTATAAGTTAGGGAATTATATATGATTAGTCCTCTTAATGACTGGAGGCCCATGTAGAGCCCTCATCCAAATCTACAAAATATAATTCTGGCTTCTTCCTTCATCAGTTTTACTTCAACTTTGCCTCCGCAGTAGTAGAAACCAGCTCTGTTAGTCGGGGTTTCTATTGATAAAATAGCATGACCAACATCAACTTGGCAGGAAAGGTTATATTTCATCTTAGAGTTTGTGTTCCATCATCCAGTGAGGTTAGGGCAAGAGCTCAAAGCTGGAAACTGGAGGCAAGAACTGATGTAGACTTGGATCAGGGAAGAGTACCGCTTACCGGCTTTCTCCTCATGGCTTGCTCATCTTGCTTTCTTAGAGCACCCATAACCTACAGCCCAGGAGTAAGCTGGGCCCTTCCACATCCACCATCAATCATCAATCAAGAATATGCCCCACAGGCTTTACCATAAGCCAATCTGGTGAGGACATTTTCTTAATTGACATTCCCTCTTACCGAATGACTCTAGCTGTGTAAAGTATTAAAAAAAAAAACCAGGCACACCAACATCTAGCCAGAGTCATAGTTTAATCCTCACCATTAGCCAGAAATCCTGCAGAGACAGGGGCTTCATGGTTATTGCCATTTTTACATTACCTTTAGAAGATGTTTCTTCAGTTTTAGGAACTATCAATTGCATCATAGCGACCATTAAGATACTAGCATCAGCTTCATGCATGAAGTACCACAGGACAGCATTAATTACAACTGTGTTTTTACTGTTAGCTTGTCTAGAACTAGGACAGAGCATCACCATGCTACACACTGACCATATACTCTTAATATCACTTTTGTCAATCCAGGTGGAGAAATCCCCACTGCTAAATCAATCTTTTGGGACCCAGAAATAATGCATTATCATCTGACCCCGACTAGAAATGATCTTGTCTATTGTAACAATTATTCTAGAAATCATGAGTCATTGGCTACATGGGAATAATCTGAGCCATAAAGACAGTTGGCTTGTATGACTTTTGTGCATGGGTCTGCCATATTGTTATAGTGGAGCATTCCTTCTGTCCTCCTCCAGAGGAGTGGTCTTCACCATTGCAGACTTCATTCACTGAATTCTCACTCTTTGCAGGTCACACTCAACAGAACTAAACAAAAATTAATCTTATATTTATAGGTTTTTACCCTTTTACCACATTTTCTGGCATATCAGTAATTTCACGGTTTTTTCTTACTATTCCTAATGTGCATATCTCACAAAACATCATCTTATTGACAGATTCATGTATTTCACTATCAGTAATAGTACTAAGCCTTCATAATGTTCAGTGGTTTTGGTTTAAGATGGGAAGTCTCAGTAGAATATTAAACTACAAATCTCAGATGATTTTATTTCTCACCACCAGACACTCAAAGAACTTTCTTACATAAAAACTTAAATGAAGAACAAGATTAAACCTCTACATCTAGCTCCAAGTCAGTCCCATAGCATCATTATTTTATCTACAAGTTATGTATTAGAAATAGTATTATGTAACTTGGTCAGAATTAATTAGAGTTATAAATCATTTTAATCTTCATGGACATATCCATTTCAATCAGGATTTCAAGATTTAATATCATCTAATAAAAAATTCTTAGAATTCCATAACAAATTAGTAAATGTACTTTAATAGCTCTTTAGTACTTTATGTTATTCTATTGCTATCAGTAACAAAATCAACTTACAAAGACTATAGTTATCTATAGTAGAGACAATATTAATGATTTTTTTGTTATTATTTTTAGCATATTTTATTGAAAATTTTATGCATGCATACAATGTTTTTTGGTCATATCCACGCTCCTACTTACACCTTATCTCCTCTAAGATCTATCACTCTTCTCTATTTCCTCCCAATTTGTATTTCTTTTGTAATTATAACCCACATATTCAAACAACTGACTATAAACCTGGGAGTATGGAGTTATCCATTGGAGCTTGGACAGCATACGGGAGAGCACATTCTTAAAGAAATTGGCTCTCTTTATCCCAGCAGCCATCAGTTCTCAAGTGTTCCTTAAATAAAGATGAAAAGTCATTAGCCCCTCCCCTTCTGTTATAAAATGTTGACTGGTTTGGTCTTGTGCAGGTATTATGCAGACATGAACAGCAGCTATGGGTGTAGCTGTCCCATAGTTCCCAGGAGGTGTCATTTATCTGCTGTCTCCCTTGACCTCTAGTTCTTACCATCGTAACTTTTCTAAATGGAACTGAGCCCTTGTTTAATGGGCATGTCATAGATGACCCATTGGTGGTTGGTACTTATTATCTACACTTTGACCAATTGTAAGATTTTGCATTAGCAGTCATTTATTGCACAAAGAAACTTCTCTGATGACCTCTTAAAGTTGTGCTGATCAATTAGTAGAGAAGATATGACTTTAGAGGGCAGTTTAACACTGTGTCCATTTAGCAAAATAATGGTAGGAAGTTTACCCTTAGAACTTAGGAGTCGCCTAACCAAGGGTTCTTGGCCAGATTGACAGTAGCAGACATGTGTTTTCTTCTGTGGCAAGGACTTTAATTTAATCTGAAAGGGGTTGTCTATTCTTATAGTGTTCATGTCACTCACTACCATGTTCATGGACTTATCTCACCACAATGGTTATTACTGTTGAGCAATGAGTTCACAGAAAATTCATGATTGCCCTACAGAACTTGAAGGGTAGACTCCTTTAAAATTATTTTTAACTTTCCCTCAAATGCTATACATGATGTATGAGATTAATAATTCTTTCACAAACTGTAAAAACTATCAACCATACTGAAGTCATGAACACATAGACAACAACAAAATATCTATTGATTCCTATATAATTCGTATAACTGACCTTAACCCAGAGAAGGTAGAGATGCTTAAAAGTGAATAATTGAGTAATAAGACCTATTGAGATCTTTATATGTTAATCTCATCCAAATAAGTGGCCCTCCTGAACTTTTTCATCATTGAACCTCAAAACAAGTGCAAGTCCAGGCCAGTTAATGTAGCAGCTCAAATATTCTCAATACTAGGTCTGTGATGCCAACAATGCTCAGAAATTTGAGAATGTAACTATAGCTTTATAGATGCTATATTTGAATTAATTTCAATTAAGCACTTTGAAAATGGATTAACATCAACAGTGTGTTATTGTAAGTTTAACAACTCTGAGCTTTTAAGTAGTAATGACCACAAAACTCCATAACTGGATATATCAGTGTGATCTGTTAGTATGATTGTAATATCTGTAGCACTATTTATCTTATTCAACTAATAATCTCAAAGTATATTCATTCTAAATTGCCATCAAAGAATATCAGAGCATCAAACCATGAGTTCCAACGAGAAGAAGGCTGAAAAGTTCTTTATCTCTGTCCTGACCTCACGGCATTTGTTTTAATTATTTCATTTCCAAGTATTATGTTTCCATCTCTTATCACCTAATCTAAAATTGTTGAACTCTTCTTCAATGATAATGCAATTCATGCTAAAACAAATAGAAATAATTATAATTTCAAAGACCAATCTTAGTTCCTAATATTAACATCCTTCCTCATATTCACTAAGTAAACAAAGTTACTGTGATCATCAACCCACTCATTTACATCAACTTCACAATTATCTATAAAGCCAGGTATGAGCAGAAACTGTACTTATTAGTTAATTACCAGCTAGACCCATCAAATCACTCCCTACTACAAGGTATCTTCATTCTACTTCTCCCCATGTTTCCAATTATTAAGGCTTTTAGCCTTTTTATTTAATCCATAGCCCTCGATGTATGATTATCAGCCAACACTGTGGCAGCCCACCTGCTTCAAGTATGTCATTGGTTGAACCATATTAATTTTGTCATCCATTAATCTCTCATAATCCCTAGTCACATCTATTAGTTATATATTACTTATATAGTATTACCTTTCTTTTCAATGTGTCTATCCCCAATCAAAGTGTTTTTCATTCTTCTGTTTAGCCTTTACATACATGATATGATTACCTCCCTGGTGTGGGAGGTCCTTCTGTCTATGTGTTGATTTTATTGGTTAATAAGTAAAGAAAACTGGCTTGGCCTACAGCACGGGAGGAGGAAAACAGAGTTAGAGAGAAGCCATGGAGCTGCCAGAGAAAGACATGCTGAAACTTTGCTGGTAGGCCATGACCTCGTGGTGATGCACAGATTACTAATAATGAGTTAAATTAAGATGTAAGAGTTAGACAATAAGAAGTTAGAACTAATAGGCCAAACAGTGTTTTAAATAATATAGTTTCTGTGTGATTATTTCGGGGCTAAGTGGTCGGGACGAACAAGCGGCCCCTGCCCCCTGCAACACCTCCCTGAAGGATACTTATCATATATTAGTTAATCCTTTTCCCTAACCCCCTACAGGATCATTATCAGGCAGCTATGCTTGCCGCATTCAGTTTGATAATATGATTCTACTTTCATTCTATTGTTTTGCTTATATGAAATCTAGCAGTACCTTAGTGTTCTCTCAGTTAGGACAAGATGTAACTCGAGAATCTATATCTCACTCCATAAACTGATTAGCAAACCCAGGAGTAAAAACAAAACCCTCTGTCCTGCTTTGGTTTCTGTTTCTGTAATAAAGACCATGGGGAAAAGCAAAGTGGAAGAGGAAGGTGTTTATTTGGCTTATACAATCCTTCATTGAGGCAAGTGAGGGTAGAGACCCAAATAGGAACAGAGGCAGTAACCATGGAGAAATATTACTGGCTCGCTCTCCATAGCTTGCTCTGTTTGCTTGCAACCCAGGACTCCCTCCCCAAGGATGGCACCACCAATAGTGGTTGGGGCCCTCGCACCACAATCATTAATGAAGAAAATTTTTCAAAGATGTGCACATAGGCAATCTGATAGAAGCGTTTTCTTAACTGAGGATTGGTCTCCCCTGATAACCCTAGCTTGTGTCAAGCTGAGAAAAACCTAACCACTAACAAAACCAGTGCTATGAAGTAATTATTTTTATTTTATTAACAAGCTTCCTCATTTCAGGCCTTGTCGAAACATTTTTCTCATTCACACCTAGCTCTAAGTCAAGAATTAGGAGGCTGATGACCACCCAGACAATAATATTTCTGTTCTCAGGAATGTCGATAACTGGGCCCACTATAGCTTAGTAGAGTGCAAGAGAAAACACACCAAGGAGTTTTTTATTACAGGCTCACCATATGCTTCTACTACTGTAATACATCTAGTTTTTCTGTATTAGTAAGTACAACTCACCTTCCGTCAGCTTTGCCACTCAGCTGAAAAAGAATAATTAACTCTACACTGACTTTAATAACATGTTTCTGTTGCTGCTGCTTGTAATCCCATTGTATCCTGTTACTACAACTCAGCATTTATGCAGAAAAAGCCATCATTTATGATGATATGTAAATTTCATATCGTCAGCCATTTTCCATAAAATTTTCTCTAATACTTGTCATTTTCTTTGCTATTTTATTACAAAACCAGGGGCTGACTCAGTGGTTAAGAGTGCCAGCTGCTCTTGCAGAGGACCCAGTTTCACTTCCCAGCACCCACAGGGTGGCCTTCCATTATATGTAACTCACCCTAAGGTTCCCTACACCGTCTTCTGGCCTACGCTGGCAGAACGTCCAAATTCATAACTAATTAATTTACTGAGCAAGCCATGAGGGACAAGACAGTAAGCAGTGTTCTTCCTTGGTTCCTGCTTCTGTTCCTGCTTGAGTTATTACTACCATCATCATGAGCATCTCAAATTAATATTCACTGTAGCAATAATTTTTATTGTTGTCCTAATGTATATCACATTATATAGTATTAAATGTATATTAACTTATACTTTATAAATTAATATATGATAATTAATATTATGTAGATCTATAAATGGTGACTGAATTTTATTAAAACCGACATCCCTGGCAGGACAGAGGTGCTATTTAAATTTTTAGGCAAGACACATCTGCTCTCTCAGTATGACAGGCATGCAAGAGCCCATACTTGAGGTTGACCTCTAAAAAAAAGGTAGGAAGTGACTATTCATGCTGTCCACAGACACAGACCAGAATACAAAGAAATCTGGCAGGTCTGAGAACGAGGAGAATAGGAAACCTTCTCCCCACTTTCACACGGTAACAGCTGAGTTGTATTCTCTTGGAGATCTTTGAAATGAAGTGTCTGCTCTATTTTCCTCAGGCAAGCCTTGAAGAAACAACCGTCTTCTCTACCTAAATAAAAAACAGTGAATTATTTCAACTCATTAAATTTTAATATTTAATAACTCCAAACATGTCTTTGGTTTGTTTTAACAATTTTACAGTTTATATAACATCCTTAATAGGACCGTATCAGTCACACCTATTAAATTCACTACATTGAATAGGCAGAATATTGCTTACTGTAGGAATGCTTGCAATTTTAAATATCCACTTTAACTTATTCACCATAGTACTGTTATTTTATTAAATTTTGCAGCCTGCAAAACTTGCCACTATAATAATGGGACCTAATACTCATGGCCACAACTATGGACACAACCTAAACCTTCTAAAATGCTCAACATTATTAATATGCTTGTATCTGAAGCATGGTATTGTTAAAAATTCTTGTGAACTAATACAATCTTATACTTCATGAAACTGTTGGGAAGATTGTCAAAAGATGGAGATGGTGAATCAACTTTCTTAGTATCAAGAAAAGAAAGGAGAATTTATTGAAATATACTGTTCCCTTGTAACACTGAAGTCCAGATTATTTTCCCTAATAACCACAGCCAGTCAGCACCCTTCCAAAGAATCAAATAGACAAAAATACTGATATGTGCCAGTATTAACTATCCTGAAAATATCCCCAATGATGGCATTTATTATCACAAAACAAATTCTATTTTACCTTTTTTCCCAAAAATCAATTAGCTCCAATTACTACCCAATGAGAAAAATCAAACAGAATTATTAAAAGCAGGACTTCTTATTCTAGACACTAAATGGCCATTATACCTACTGCAGCCTTTAATTATATTCCAAATGCCTCGGCTTCACTATGCTCTACAACAATGTGCAACAGAATTCAAGTATTGCCCTATTCCTGGCCAGGCAGGGTAAAGTATTCATAGTAAAAATGGCTTTTGCTGTCTCCACTTCTGCTTACCAAAGCACAGGTAGAAATCTCTCATCCTGGCAGCCACAGTACTAAAACTGAATGTGACAGTAAATGAGGAATAGATATAACTTTAGATCTAGTCACAGAACATACAATGTGCACATTTCATATTTTCCCCCATGAAGAATAATTGCAACAAATTGTGTATACAAGACAGAGAAGGACTCTCAGTGCATATTCAAGTACTGCCAGGACTGTTAGCCATTCTACACAAACACCAAGAGGTTGCACAGGCATTGCAACCCTGAGAAGTGCCTATGATCTCAAGTCATAAAGAACATTCTTCCTCACAACCCCAACTAAAAATGAATTTATAGCCCAAGTATATTATTAACTTGCAGGTAACAAACAGTATCCTATCCTTCACCATCAGACATCACCTTCTTAGAGAAAGGTTTAACATTATATCTCATTTGCATTACCTAGTTTTACCCTTATCATAACAAGACTTAACAGGCCAACTGCAACCTTATACTACCTCTCCATATTTATCACAAGGCAATGAAGAAAACTTACACTGCATATAAACAATATTGACCTCATCTTCATCTGGGAAAATAGTATGTACTTTCCTACCTCTTAGTTCTATCACTTTATTCCAATCTTACGTTGGAACTTATATATGTTGAATATAGTTTATCTTGAACATTGTATTGATTCTAATAATAGAAACTTACATCTTATTCACTGAGACTGGTGGAAGACGTGCTAATTCACGTGTAACAATCTCAATCTTGATGGGGTAAAATAATTTACTACTTTTAAAAGCAAAAAAACTTGGTGCAATTCCAAATAAAAGTAATTTATTTGACACTTCTATCATATTTTTATTCTTAGTGTTAACCTTACTAATTACCCTATCCATTGCTAAAGTGACAACAACATCTTACTTGGTAAAATTTTTTATTTCACATGTTTTATTGCCAGCATCACTACGATCTACATATCTACATATCTATCTATCTATCTATCTATCTATCTATCTATCTATCTATCTATCTATTAGGCCTTATATTATTTTTCAATATTTATTCCAGTAGCACTTTTTTCATTCTGTGACCAGTCATGGAATTTCTAAAATGCTGCTAACATTCCAACAGGAACAGTTCCTGATACCCCGTACCACCCTAGAGTTAGCTATTGCCCATCACCTCTTCCACCTGTTCTCAACGAGGTGTAGCAACCACATCTTTGTTCCTATGGGATGTCAGTATTGATGAACATATAGAAATATAGCTGTCCTCCAGGAAATTTTGTTTAATTGTATTGGAGACACTGGCTTTATATCTAGAATTTTATAATTTCTTTTTTTACTATTTTAGTGTTTTTCTTTTTTGAGATACATAATTATATAATTTCCCCTTTCCCAGTCTTTCCTCCAAGTAGTTCCATGTACTTACCGCCCTTCTCTCTTTCAAATTCAAGACCTCCTTTTCTTTTTCTTTCTTTAATTATGTGTTTGTGTGTGTGTGTGTGTGTGTGTGTGTGTGTGTGTGTGTGTGTGTTCCTAAACACTATACAGTCTTCTGAGTTTGTTTATGTCACTTGCATGCACATGTTTTCAGGTCTGGCCCTTTGGCATTGGACAAACTCCTGCTGTACTTTTTCCTAGGGAGAACTAAATCTCCCACTCTCCGGATTCTTTGGCTGCCTGCAGTTATTTGTGTAAGGGTGGGTCTTTTGACCTTTCCCCTTTCTAGATTAGCATGTCTATTGGTGCCATTCTTAAATCATTCATATTTAGGTAACCATGTGTGTAAGACTTCATGAGCATGGCTCCAGACACTTCTAGGAGTCAGAGGCTCATGGCAAACTCTATTCCCCTGGCTTACAATCTTTCCACCTCTTTCTCCACAATGATCTCTGAGCCTTAGGTATGGGAATTGGGTTATAGATGTGTCATTTGGGACTGGGCTTCACAATTCTGTGTTTTGATTGGTTCTGATTTTCTGAAATGGTCTCTGTGGCAAGGAAAAGTTTAAAGAGATGATGACTATGTTCATCTGTAGGAATAATGACAAATATTTAGCATGTAGTTACAGACTATGCTGGTTAAGGTGTCAACCACTACTTAGGTTCTCCTTTAGAACCACGATTCCCTAGTTCTGCAATAGTTAACTAGGTTTCTAGTTCCAGGTATGATTTCCCATTTATTGAGCAAGTGAATAAATTCATAGTAGCCTCAAAGAAAATAAAGTATGTAAGAATAAACCTAACCTAGTAGGCTAAGGACCTTTGCAGCAAACACTTTAACCCTTTGAATAAATAGAGAAGGATATTAAGAAATGATAAGACACCCCATGCTTATGAATTGGTAGAAATACTGTTGTGAAGATGATTACTTTATCAGAAGCTATTTACAGATTCAATCTCGTCCCATTCAAAATTTCTGTTTGATTCTTCATAGAAAGAGGAAAAAAACCTATCTTAAAATTGATATGGAACTACAAAAGACTCCAGTTATCCAGCAAAAACAACTGAACAAAAGAACAATGCTAAAGGGATTGCCATTTAAGGCTTAAGTTATACAGAGTCGTAATAATGAAAGCAGTTTGATACTGGCTCAAAATCAGACACATACACCACTTAGACAAAACTGAAGATCCCAAACTGAGCAGACATAATTTCAGCTGTCTAATATTTGATGAAGATGTCTAAAGCATGCATTGGAGAAAAGAATACATCTTCAACAAATGGTGTAGGGTAAACTGGCTGTCCACATGCAGAATAATGAGATTAGATCCTTATCTATCACCCTACAAAAAGTTACTCCAAATGGATCAAAGAGCTTTATAATTTTTCCTGTACTCAATATGTGAGAATTTCAGTGAGTTTTCATACAACTCTAATATGTTCCCATCCCTTGGTTTTCTTCTCCTCCTTTTCCTCCTTCACCACCTTCTTTTTTCTTCTTCTTCCTCTTCATCTTCTTGGCAACAAGTATCAGTGTGGTCTTCACACATGATTACCAGTGACAACAGAGAGACCAACTCCATGCTCTACTTTATAGCACCCAGCATAATTGTTGGTCTGGGAACCTTCTATATATCTGCTTTTAACCACTCAAAACAAAGAACTCAACATTGGCAAAACCCTTAGATGCTATTGCTTCTTCATTTATGGCAATCCTGACACAAGTTTGACATAAAATTGTTACACTCAATAGTTTAAGTTAACAATGATCTTCTAATAGTTACTGTTAGCTCAGGGATGTCCTACAGCTACTCACACACATATTTTAAAACCATATGCCCTGGATTTATTAAATACAACTCTAATAATGAGATTTTTTTTAAGTAACCCTACTTAACACTGCAACTTTGTTTCATTATTAAAAGTCCTGTAACCACAGTGTGACTTTCTTTACAGAGCTCTAGATGTGATTGTTGAATCTCTAAGCATACTCAGATCTATGCCTTCTTATCCACCCTTACCGCCACCACCCATAATGCCATCTATTTTCTTCAACTCTTTTTCAAATGCCTCAATGCAATCTTGATTTCCAACTTTCATCCATCTCTTTGAAAACAACCCTTCTTAACTAAAACAAACTAATTTGCAATTAGTTTTTCACTTTTGTGGTACTGGAGATTAGTACCCAGTGCCTCACACAGGTGCACTATTACTCACCCTAGGTCTCCTTTAACTTTTTACTGTGTGATAGAGTCTCACTAAGTTGCTTAGTGAGAACTCACTCTGTTTCTTAAGAAGACTTTGAGCCAGGCAGTGGTGGTGCGCGACTTTAATTCTATTACTCAGGAGGCAGAGACACGCAGATCTTTGTGTGTTTGAGGGCAGCCTTGTCTACAAGAGCCAGGACTGTTACACAAAGAAACCCTGTCTTGAAAAACAAACAAACAAACAAAAAACAAAAGTAAACAAAAAATATAGAGAAGATTTTGAACTTGGGATCTTCTGTCCTGGCTTCAGTCTCTGAAGTTGCCGGGATATAAAGCTATCAGCACCATGCGTGGCTGTTTTGTTTATTTTAATCTCCTACATTACCACGAAAACTCACCCCAAACTATAATATTTTGTTCAAGATTCTCACTGCAATCCTCTTAGGGTTTAGTAAAACAATAGTACTCATCCCAATAACATACAGGTTCAAACTCAAATCCTCAACATCCTTATTTGTATTTTCTAACCTTTAAGTTACTGCCAACACTTTTTAGTGCTTAGCACCATGTCCAAACCATTTAACCAGCCCAAACATGCTGCTACTGCTTCTATTAGAATTAATTTGCCTAGATGTTCCTTCTGAAACAATTCTCATTTCTGAGTCATTGCTGACAATTTACCTCCAGAGAGACCTTCTAGAATGATATTGCTTCTTCTTCCTCATTCCATCATTGCTAAATCTGCTTCTCATCTCTAAAAGTAACCCCAATAATGTGAAATATACTACCAAAATCCAACCGAACTAACCAGTCCACGTTCCCTGGTTTTTATAATGGCTGTTCAAGATATTTTCACTAAGGTAACTCCTTCAACTGCCTATTAATTCATATAGGTTGATGACTATGTTTTGAATGGCATATCTTTCTAGAAAATTGAAATATTAGGACTAGCTTATTATTCACTGATGTCTACATCATTCTCCCCCTCTCCCCCGTGTTATCATGAGGAAAAAAGTCCCTCTGAGTTGTAACAGTAGCCACTAACTCACTAACAGTCATCCCGTATATGATTCCATGTATCAGCACTAATCTGATAGAGTGGTCTCTGGTGGGCATCAGATGACAAAACACCTCACCTGCTTTTCTCACCATATACTTTATCTTTGTTACTCAGCCCTAGTTTTTATGGTCTCCTGTCTCTCTATTAAACAGAATGCAGTAATCCACCCAGAGACTCATCTGATTAGGGCACAATTCCGTTTCATTTTGGTATACAATTAAAGCCAGCTGGGATGTTCTCTAGTTTTACTTCCACTACCCAAGTGCTATTCTCCCTGACTTTTTTATGACCCAGAGATAATTACATCCCAGAAAACCTACTTAACATCCCATCTCAATCAAATCTGATTGAAACTTTGTTTGCCTATACAAACTTAGGATCTGTGCCTAATGAAGTAGGAGGTGTTATGGCACCACATTTTTAATCCTAACCATAGCTGTTATCCCAAGGGTTCATTTAGCTAGATAATGAAGCAGAATATCTTGACCTCTCAGCTAGCTTATTTTAAATCCTAGTAGCTGACCTGTATGCTCACATGATATGAATTCCAACAGTAGATCTTTTATTAATATTTGATAACTATTATCCATCCTGTATCATCTTATTCTCATGTTAATGCAGTTTATAAGTTTAATGGAGGAGCTTCCTAAGTAAAGAATACTTGAAGATCTTAAACTGTCTTGGCTTTGTAAACCCCAATATAGAGACAGTTCTCTCCAGAGCACTCAATAATGATGCCTTTTGTTCCATCAGTACCCAACACTAAAATTTTATTTAAAATAGTTTTTTTAAACATGAAGAAATGAACCTATTTTTAAGTACTAGCTAAGTATTATGAAAATAGACATAAACTTTAAACTCTGGCATGCTTTGTCCCTCGTGTGCCTTCCCTATTTATAATGTATGAAGACTGTGTAGGTTTGATTGAACATGGCACATAAATTTTTAATTGTGCATTCAATATAATCCTAATGCATAAAGACATATATTAAATTATCTGAAGTACATAACACATTGATTGTTTGCCCACTCAAATGAATTAATCATACAAATGTTATCCAGAACAATCTTTTCTCTATCATAGGATATATAGTAATTAATCATACACAGTATGTTAACTCAAGCAGTCCTCTGAAGCATTCTGGTAACAACAAATAAAGTTTCTTTATTAGCAAGTGTTGAGAAATTGGCAACCTTTTATGACATCTTCTGACCTTGGATTAATATAATTTAGGATTTCTATATTAAAACTGGTTGTTCTTTCTCAGGAAGAATTTAAGATTGCTCACTTCTGTTACGATGTATTGATAGATCGACCAGTCTGCCTGTGATCACACTTACCTCTGACGCTATTCACATGGTAGGTTGCTTTAAGGGATTTTTTTTTTTTTTTTTTTGGTTTAAATGAAGAAAAGTTAAACCTTTTTTAAAATTTTTTTATTATTAAAAATTTCCACCTCCTCCCCACTTCCCATTTCCCTCCTCGCTTGCCAGTCCAAGGAGCAGTCAGGGTTCCCTGCCCTGCCCCTGCGGGAAGTCCAAAATCCAACCCACTCCGTCTGGGTCCAGGAAGGTAGGCATCTAAACAGACTAGGCTCCCCAAAAGCCAGTATATGCGGTGGGATCAAAACCCAATGCCATTGTTCTTGGCTTCTCAGTCAGCCTTCATTGTCCGACACCTTCAGAGAATCCGGTTGATCCCATGTTTTTCAGTCTAGGTCGCGCTGGCCAGTTCTTTAAACATGAGCTATACAATTCCATACTATTCCGAAATTCTCCATATCCATTCTTATAGAACATATTTTTTCATATCTGATACAATAGAAAAGATGTGAAACTGAGTAAAAATATTAAGATTGCATGTGACTTAAATCTCTATTATTTCTGACATTGGTACCTAATCAGTAAAAATTTGATCAACAGTAAAGCTTTTAAACCACTCAAACTTAATGAAAGTATAAACCATTTGGATATGTTACCAGGTTTACTTGACAGAAATAAGCTTTTCAAACAATTGATAACAAAATTGAATTGCAAATTCTTAATAACGCATTCCCACTTTGAATAATCATGTGTTATTACCTTAAATCGGCTGTAAAATCATACAAAAAGAGGTAATCAAGAGTGAAATCTATGGTACATCTTTCGGCTATCTGTTAAAATAATTCTCTTAAATGTGCAGTCATTGCTCATGTGTAACATTTCTTTCATACATTTCATCTTCAATATCCTTCACCCATAGGAATTTCCTCCTCTCCGCAAGCACTTTGGGAAGCAGATGATAACTGTGCTCTTCTAACACAGGTGGAACTATGAGACAGAGGAGCTGTCTAGCATCATATGGAGAGTTAGGGGAACAATACAAGCAGGAATTCTCAGTGTTATCTGGAAGACAGAGGTGTCTTCCTTCTAAATAAAAGATATTTAGTTAGGATAGAAGAGATTTTCATAGAGCCAGTGAAAATTTTATAGACTCACAGTAAGATATCTGTGAAGAGAAACACTAAAAATGCTGGGTTCAATTGTCTTTTCCTTCCTTCCTTTTTTCCTTCCTTGCTTCCTTCCTTCCTTCCGCTTTCTTCCTTCCTTCTTTCTTTTGTTCGTTCATTAGTTCCTTCCTTTCTTCCTTCCTTCCTTCTTTTCTATATTCTTTCTTTCTTAGGGCCATGTAAATTTTCTGGTTGGTCTTCAACTTTCTGCATTGCTGACAATGACTTTAAACTCCTTCTGATGCTCCCACCTCCGTCTCCTAAAAGCTGGGATTACAGTGTGGACCACCATACTCAGTTTACACAGTGCTGGAGATCCAACCCCCTGGGTGTGCTAGGCAAGCAATCTCCCAACTAAGGTAAAATCACTGCCTCCTCTTCAAGTCTTAAACTTTGAAAAGCACAGTAGGAAATTTCTCATGCATCATTGTGAGCCCATCAAAGAGGAAAGCCGTAATCAGATTCTGGAATTCAGCTGTACCTGACCACAGTCACCTTGGATTGTAATCACCATGAAGACTTCTGAATAGCTCTGGTCAGTTTCGTTTGCACAGTTTTCCTAGGGAGTATAAATTAACAAGCTTATTATGGTAAAACAAGGAGCTTTATGAACTGGAGGTCAGTTCTGTCTGCACCAGAAAGATACCTAAAATCTCCTGTATTAGCCAGGTATAGTATGGCATGCATGGAGGCACCTTTGTCCTGAACATTTGTAAGGAACCTATCTCTAATCCAAATTCCCAGTATACACATGGCTTTGCTACTTTCCAGGACTATCTTCTGTCAGTAAGCCCCAAATATAATGGTTAGCAAAACCTGAACTTGTCCATTTCTTTGGTTTCATGACATCTTGGAGCCAGTTCTTACATATGGGGACCAGATCATTCAAAACAGTAGGTGATCCTAACGTCTAGCCTTTCATTGGTCTCTGGTAGACTTTGCTTTGTGTCACTTGACTCCTTTCTTCACTTGAACGTCAGTCATTTTCCCACCACCAAAGTGGAATTTTCATTATCTAAGTGATCTGATGGAATGAAGACTCACACCCTCTCTGCTCACATAGCTCACAATTGAAGATTTCTTGGAATGTTTGTCATAGTTTGCACATTTAATCAGGACTGCCTTCTCAAGGAAGCTCCATTACTTTACAGAGTCAGAGCAGTGCATTTATCACAGCCTATAATAACGTGGCCCCTTTGACCTTGCCTGTTCCAATGTAGTCTCAAGGTTTCTGCATCCTTCTGTATAGAGAGCCCATCCCAACTCTGATGTGATTTGAATGTGAAGGCTCTCATGGGCTCACCTGTCTGAATGCTTGGTCCCTAGCTTGTGGTGCTGTTCGGAAGGCTGTGGGATGTTTAGGAGATGGACTCTCATTGGAGGAAGTGGCTTATCGAGATCAGGCCTTGAAGCTTTACAGCCTGGCTCTGTTCCCTGTTCTTTCTTAGCTTCCTGTGTATCTATGCAATGTCACCAACAGTCCCCATTTTCTGCTACCATGTCTCCCTTGCCTGTGACCATGTCTTCTCTGCCATGCATGATGTACTACTATATTCCTCTGGAGCCATGAGACCCAAACAGATACTTACCTTCCTTAACTTACTTTTATTAGTTTGTAACAAAGACACCTGCCCAGCCCCCTAGGATCTGTGCAGTTGTTTCTCTGTTAGTTGTCCAGAAACTGTCTGGTTTTGTGGTACTCTAAACTCTCAAATTGATCTTACATTTAAAAAAATTTTTGTTCCTTGACACAAGTGCTGACAATGTTATTAACTATGTATTTGGATATCTGAATGTAAGGGTATGGACTTCTATTGTGTACATGCATGTAGATATAATAGTACTTAAGCAATATCATCTTTGAAAGTGCAAAGGAAAACTTAGATCTTACACATATTTCCCCCCTCAACCTATCATTTTGTGTCCTGGGAGTAGAAAATATAGTCAGTAGTTTTTATCATGAGATTCTATAAATTTTGCTATGAGATCAATTAGTCAGTCTTCACTTATTCATGGGAGGTGTCGGCTAAATTACTATTTATTCTTCATGATGAAACTGGAAAGTTCCTCAGATATTCCTAAAATGTCTGCTTTTCCTTTTAGGGTGCTATTAGGAGCTAAAATACAATGAGCATATAAACCATCAGAGACCCTTCTACCTTTCTTCCCTGATCTACCACCTATGATAAAATATTTATTTTCTTTAAAATATACTTTTGCCCAAAGTACTCATGGAGGCAAATTTTATGTATGCTCACATATCAAAGGGTTCTTAGGTGAAAGAACTTGGAAGAGATTCAAGGCACATTAATAAAGAGTTCATCCTAATGTTTGCCTCTAAATGTAAGGTTGTGTTCTATCAATAGGCTGGCATAAATGGATGATGTCCTGAAAATGTGAATTTAATGTGATTAAAATAGGACTATCAATTACCACCGTGTTCTAACTACACAACACATGGTACGTGGGCAAATGAGCAGCACAGACACTTGTACACATCAAGCGTGTGATAGCAATAGATGCTTGTTCTTCCCCTGAGTCTCTAGGGATGCCTTTGCTGAAAACCACTCCAAGTAACATAACGTGTCCTGCCCTTTCCTTGAAATGGCTGTTATTACAGAGCCCCATTAGTGCCATGGGTACTTATCTTCTGCTTTCAAAGACGGCTCAGGAGATGCGTGCCAAGAGTTCAATGAGTGCAATTCGACTAAGCGTCATCTTCCAGCGTGTTTGAGACTGTCGTGTGCAATGTAATAGATTGAATATGCACCACAGTGGAAGTGTTTCTTGGTCATTAAGGCCTACTGAAGCAGTGTCAGATTTGATACGGAGTTATCTCCCAGGGTTCCCACACTGGGAAAGAGAAGGAAATTCCAGTGATGCTAATCAGCAGTAGGCAAAGTTATCACTCGTTAATCTCAAGACTTGCTGCTGCCCCCCCCCCCCACTGGCATCTTAATCATATAATAGACATGTATGTTAGCTGATGATGAGTTAAGACAGTTGGGGCCCAGTGTAACATTCCCCAAGGAACATAAAAGTGAAAATACAGTTTCTATTGGGTTATGCAATAAATGACCACAAATCTGTTCTATAATTCTTAGGTTACAAACAAAATAAAATTGCAAGGATTATCACATCCCTCCAATTTTGCTTTACATCAAAAGGATAGGGGTGACAGTTTTTTAATAATTTTAATTGAGTTTACTAGTACTGCCTATTTATACTTTGTAAAGATACCCACTTCATAAACCAAAATGAAATAGATGTAACAATGAATTTAACATCAGATACTTAAAGTCTGACAAAATTTCTGCCTCTGCAAAGCAGAAGAAAGCGCCTATCTCTCTCTCTGTGACAGGACTAACTCTGGGTTGTGAGGTCCTAGGAGGTTTAGAGGAACTTGGATTGGACCACGATAGAGTTTGCTGAAAAGCCACAGAGAAGAGATGATGGTGAGCTGACTAGCTAAGGCATTAGGCTGGGGCAGAGTTTGTATCACAGTTACAACACCACTCTCTGAGAATGAGCAAGAATAAGTCTGTGCACACCATTGTAAAGTTCAGAATTGTGATGATGGGTGTGCTTTGTGTTAACTTTTATAACTTAGGAGATTTAGTTATGTAGGCGTAAAGTTGATATAAGCACACCAAAGATAAGTAGATATAAATATTGTAACTGTAATTCTTACTTGATTTCTTGTTTGGTTATATGTAATTTTACTATGTTAAAGATAAAACCTTCCTTTTTATTTAAACAGAAAAGGGGGAATGGTATGGGAAGTCCTTCTGTATATGTGTTGTTTTATTAATTAATGAATAAAGAAACTGGTTTGGGCCTGTAGCAGGGCAGAGGAGAACTATGAGGGGAAAACTAAACTGAATGCTGGGAGAAAGAAGACAGAGTCAGGAGAAGCCATGTAGCCTCACCAGAGACATATGCGTGATGGAAACTTGCCAGTAAGCCACAGCCATATGATGATATACAGATTAATAGAAATGGGTTAAATTAAGATGTAAGAGTTAGCAAATATTAGCTAGAGCTAATAGGCTAAGCAGTGATTTAATGAACAGTTTCTATGCGATTATGTCAGGTCTAAGAAGCCGGGAACAAACAAGCAGCCTCCTGCTACTGACTGTATCCTCTATAACTCTCCATTTTGTTTTTTCAACTAATGTCTTTCATTGAATATAGAGATCATGGATCCGCCATGTCTGTACCCCAGCCCTATGGTTAGAGATGTGTGAGAGCCTTCATGCCTGGGATATTTTTACATGGATGCAAAGGATCTAAATTTGGGTTTTTGTGTTTATGTGATAGGCACATTACAGATTGAGTCATGTTCACTAACCCTTGTAATGTAGCATTTGAATCAGTTGCTTGTTTGCCAAGCTAAATAAGTATGGCGATTTGCTTGCCTTACACTATCAAGAATAATTTGAAATTATAATTTCCTTAAGTGTGTGAGAGAATATATTTGTAAAGGTCATTTGAACCCACTGTTTCTTTTACTAAAACATCCTAAAATATTGATTTGTAATTTCTAAAGGTTATGATATTACTCAGGTTATATTTTTACCTTTTTGCCACTTTAGAGTAAATCATTTTTTTCAGGTAACTGTCCATATCTTGTTAGTTTTCAAATCATCTAATTATAATGCTTTCACTTTTAATCTTTACCACATTTGCAATATCTTTGCTCTGTTTACATGCCTAGTAGGGTTTTTTCATCCTTCAAAATGCTTGCTTATTTCTTTTCCAGTGAAGTGTGAGGTTTCATCTCTGGAAGCACTTTATGCCTTCTTTTGGTAAATACAAATTGCCAGCCTCTCTATCCTTGTGTGTTAGGGTTAGAATAAGTCATTTATACACAGCACAGTGTAGAGAAGTTGATTGGAAGACCCAAAATGGCTGCTTAGTGGCTCCAATTTCCCTCTTCTGCATGAATAAATCTGACTTGCCAAATAGTATTTATGGAAGAGTGCTCCATCTCCCTTTGTGCACTCTTGACACCTTTGCTAGAAATCAATGTATTGTGCATGCATGGGTTCATTTCTGGGATGTCCTGTTGTGTTAGTTGATGGGTCTCTTTTGAGGTTTGTTATTGTGCTGTTTTAACTGCTTTAGCTTGGATGTACAGTTTGAAACCAAGCAATGTGATGACTCCAACTTTTTTCTTTTGCCTACAATCACATTGACAATTGTTTTACCCTCCCATTGATTCCACATGGAATTGGAAAGGATTGTCTTTTATATTTCCATGAATACATTTTTGTAGGGAAAAAAACTGAAATTTGAATAATAATTTTATTGGATCTATAAGTTGCATTAAGTAACCCATTTATTTCTATCTTCAGTTTCTATAACTATTTTGGTAATATTTGGTGTACAGATATCTTACTTCCTTATTTTTTTCCAAAATGATTTGTTTTCTATAGATACAATAAATAAATTTTTTTCATTTATTTGCCTAGTACGTTGTTAGTATATGGAAACATTAATTAATTTTATATGTTGAATTTTTGTCCTGTGGTTTTACTGCATGTCAATTGTTTATTAACAGCATTTGGTAGAGTCTACGGGATGCTGTTATGCACTATTGTTCCTCCAGCAAACTGCAATAATTTAACTTCTTTATATCCTGTCCTTACTTCTCTCTTGTCTGATTGCTCGGATAAAGACATTTTATACTGTGTTGAATGTTTCTTTATTTTAGAGGAATTATCAATATTTTAGAGAAAAACCTTGAAATGTTTTCCCATTGATTCAAATAACAGACACAGGCAACTCACAAATGGTCTTTACTGTGTTGAAATAAATTTCTTTTATACCAAATATAGTGAAAAATTGGTCAGTTTTTGGTTTGTTTGCTTGTTTGTTTGTTTGAATGAAGGGATGTTAAATTTTATGAAACACTTTTCTGCATCTCATTGGTTGGCCAGATCCCTTTCTTAATTTTGTTAATGTGAGGTACCACAGTTTCTTATTTGCAAATTATGAAGTATGCTTTTATCTCAGGAATACAATCTGCTTGGTCAGGCTGAATGGTGCTTTTTAATCTGTTGATGAATGAAGCTTTTAAAAATTGTGCTGAGGATTTTTACATCTATGTTCATCAAGAATATTCATGTGTGTTTTTCTTTCCTGTTAATGTGTATGTTGGATTTGGGTATTAGAAAATCCAAGTCTTATAAAAAAACATGTGACCTTATCTATGATTGGGGTTGGTGTTAGTTACCTGAATGTTTAGAGTAGCCCCATCTTGGCATCATCAAGTCCTAAGGTTGTCTTCAAAGCGAAACAAACGTTCACTTCAGATGCAACATTCTTTCTTGTTATTGTTCTATTTAGATGGTCTATTCCTTCATGAGTCAGTTCTGGTTTTGTGATAAATTTGGAGGTTTGGATTAAGTATATGATGATGACAGAGACAATTTGTGTTTAACATTTGCATGCCACTTGGAATTCTATGTATGTGTGGAGAACATTGTCACTTCTAATTTGTTTTTGGTTGAAGTAGTTTCTGGTCTGCACATGTAACTCAGGCTGTGCTCTTAACAGCTGAGTGTCTCTCCAGCCTCCTCCCACCTAAAGTTGTTGTTCTTGACTTTTAGTTCATCATGTCACGGAGAGAGTGTCATCAGAGCTCCTAGGGTGAGTAGGTAGGTCCTCAACAGGCAACATTTCACTTTACTTTGTATTGCTGGAGACCTTGAAGCATCCTTGCTAGCTTCACTGCTTGCTTTCTTACTAGACTGATGGTTCGCCTTCATTTTTTTTTGCCTTTGAGAAGAACTTTTCTTCTTGATTATATATGCATGTATGTATGTATGAATGTATGTATTGTGTATATTATAGTACATATTTAATAATAGGCCAAAATACTTTAAACTTTCCATCAATTTTATGTGTATTACAGTAAGCTTGTTTTTCAGATAACAATATACTTGAGAACTCCTTTGAATATAAACCTGAGCTTGTGCATTTTATTTATGTATTGAAACCAGATTGTTTCAAAATGTGAATATGTAATATGAATGATTAATAGTGCAAACTAATAGCTTAGAGGTTAGTTTTTAACTTCCCTTTCCTGAATTCTACTCTTCTAATTAATTGTTTCTTTTTCTGCGACATGCAAATTTACAAGTTTACTCATATACATATGCACATACATGTGCAGATACATACACACATACACAGAAACACACACATACACACGAAAAGACAGAGATTTGTGCTCTTGCTCTCACTCATCTCTTTCTTGTTTTGAGTGAAAATACTCAGTTCTACTTTTGCAGTTGTACAATTATGTATATATTGCAGAAGAATGAGGTTTTTCACATCTCAAATTGCTTGGGCTGTAGTTTGATGGTAGAATACTTACCTTGAATGCATTAAGTTACAGGTTTGCTCCTCAGCACTACCAGAAAAACTGCAACATCCAAGTTTAACATTAGCCTTTGAAAGGCATTATGAGCAGACGGTACTCATCACTCCACTGGAAGTGGCCAACAGTACTACAAGTGTTTATAACCACCTGAAAATACAGCTGTATTGATTTTGTTTACCTATTTGGTAGTTGTAGAATTTAGTGTCTTGAAAGGCAGTTTGTGGGTTTCAGTTTTAAAAGCAACAGCATATAACAGAAACATGTTGGAGTGGGAAAGATTAATGAGTGTAGAAGTAGCCAGAGAGTATGATCAAGGCCTATAAAATATTTTAAAATGGTTGGGACGGTATTTTAAATACAGAGAAGTTCAGTAATATCCCTTAAAATCTGCATTTTGTACATTTTTTAGCAACGCCAGTTGACTGACTACGACTTGGTGCTGGTGTTACAGACATTCACCAGTGTCAATTTTTCCTCTGTCTCATGGTATTGGAAAACTGCATTTTCTGTTATGGTGGTTAATTCCCAATGTCAACTTGATTTGATTCAGAAATACCCAGGGAATTTAATGAGACTCATTTGGGGGTTGATGCATTATGGTGTTTCCAGAGAGGGTTGATTAAGGAAGAAAAATTCACTTTGAATGTGGGTGGCGCTATCCCCTGGGCTTCTCGACTGAATCTAAAGGGGAAATGGAGAAAACCAACTGAGCACTGGCCTGCCCCGTTCCCTGCTTTCGGTTCAGCACACACACCAAGCTGTACCCACCACCATGCCTGCTTTGTCATGGAAAGCTGCATTCGTCTAAATCAGTGGTTTTTCAACCTCCCTGATGCTGTGACCATTTAACACAGTTTCTTGTGCTGTGGTGAACCCTCAACCATAAAATTATTTCATTGCTACTTTATAACTGAAATTTGCTACTGTGATGAATCATAATGTTCATATGATATGTAGGATATGTAATATGAGACCCCTGTGAAAGGGTTGTTTAGCCCCCAAAGGGTTCATTACCCACAGGTTGATAACCTCTATGAGTCAAAGTAAACCTTACCCCTTCAAGTGGCATTTTTGTATGAGGGTTGGTCATAGCAAAGGCAAAAGTAATTAATGTATCTTTTTCTTTTAAATTGACATAAGATAGTGTAACTTGTCTTTGACAAGCAAATTTTGAACAGTAATGGTGTGTATAACTTCCTGGTGGAAGTATATGTGTGCCAATATCCGGAGCTCCTGCTCCCTCTCCCTGTGATGGGCCTAAAGAAGCTTGAGAAGATACTATGGACTTTCAGGGGTCAAAGCAACTCACAATTCCAGTGTTGACTTATAGTTATCCAGATCTGTATATTCATATACAGAAAAGAAAAAAATGATAGAATTAGTTTCCTATCATTGGCACTTATAAGTGACACCATTAATAATTTTATCACAACGAAGATTACTTTGGCTAAAACCAGGTGGAAGATATGAATTACTTTCCACAAGCAGAAAGTGAACAATTAGCAAACGCACCTGAGAAGAGACCAATTGAAGTATTTTGTATCTAAATCGATATTCACAGTTTAAATAATACAAGATGTCAGATGAGCAATCTCTTTCTCAGCGTTGCTCTCAAAGCCAATTAAAATTCAGCTTGTCCCATTTGCTCAACTTGATAAATTTAACTTTTTATATGTTGTAATGTTTTGTTCTGAAGCACAGTGTGCTGAAGGTCACAAAGTGCTCTAACTATGTGTTGGCTACTTTGTCTTTTCTGTGCCCTGCAGGCATGTTTGGGTGATAGCATGAGTATGAACGGGACCTGAAATCTTACTGTTGGTGCCATCTTTGCAAGTTTACTGACTAGGAACTCGAGTTGCCTTATCGGCACAAGGAACTATCAATCCTCACTGGGGGTGTTGTAAATATTAAATGATATTAATTTAAAAGACTGCCTCTCATACATAGAGGGTAGACAGTTAACTTGGCACTTTATCTTAGTTATTAACATATTAATTAATTTCCATAAATAATGAACTAAAAATGAGCATTCATTTGTGTCAAAAGTTTTAATAAGTTCACAATGAAATACGTTTCCAGACTTTTTCATGTAGTTGTCAAGTTCCTTAGGCTTAGGTAGAAGCCTTAGAGTCTGAAAAGAGATCCAGACCCAGTTTTAAGGTTGCTGAAGTTCTTCTTTAGATATTATATGTAGACTTAGTTCTTACTCTTTAGGTGGGCACAGTTTCTGTGAACCACTCCCAGACCTTCGAAGATAAAATACTCCAAGATGAAACCTGTACTTCTGCCTCACATGCCACACTGTTTCCCTAAGCCTGACTTTTCACAGCAGAGACATATGATACAAAAGGGCACCTTCTCCCCAGGGAGGGATACATCACTTCCATTACTTCCTTCACCGGTGAATGCAAGCGGTTTGAAACTAGAAGATCTATGTTTGATGCAGCCTTCTTTCTTGACTCTAAATTGACAGGCACATCTCTGCCCTTCTCTGCACAAGTAGTGCCCACGGCATGGAGTAGTTTTTAGAAAATCATATCTATCAGAGCTTTAAATTTGGAAATGACTACCTCACTGAAATTTTCCTTATGAGTTACACTATGACAAAATTAAAGCAGAAAAAAGCTAGATGGTCCTGTTATAATACAAATAATATAATATATTATTTTATGTTAATAAAATAAAAGAATATTTTAACAACCACAGTTGAAAGCAAGCATGAGACACTTACTATTAAGTTTTCATTGACTCTATCTTTTATTTCATTTAATTTTAATAAAATGTATTCCTTTCTCCTGGGAACAAGGAAATCCTTAAGACCTCTAGAAGCATGCAACTAGTTTCTTCAATGTCAAATTCTTTGTAGCTTAGTCAACCTGTTAGTATCCGTGTATGTAGGTATACTTTTGACCTCTACAAGAGGTTCTTCGTTCATTTTGACTAAAAATACTATAATTCCTTCTTCCTTCTCTATCCAAGCAAAAGTTTTCATTTCCTTTGGAAAGCCAAGAGGTATTCGTGTGTTTAAGACAAAGAAGGGGACCCACCAGTTCTGGAGGCACAGAGCAGGTATCAACACTGTAAAGCATAATTAAAGTCTGCTAACATCGTTATTCATATGAATGACAAGCTCTTTAAGTTCTTCCTGTATAGTCCTTGTGACTAATTTTCCGATCAAGAAACAAAGATGTTGGGGATGGGGAATTTGACTTCTTAGTTAGCAACGGTTGGACTCTACCTTGATGCTCAGCTTTCTCTTCTAGAGCCAACACCTAGGAACACCAGGCAAACAGCCAGTGGGACAACACGTATGCAAGCATGAGCGAGTTTTGAACATTCCACAGACACCTTAACGAAACTACACAACTATCACATCACAGCTGCATCACAGCTGGTCATTCCAACTCCAGCCAGAGCTCATTGAAGCAATTTAAAGTAGGTTTTTTTTTTTCTCTCTTGTGCTTCAGTGAACTCCAGACAAATCCGAAGTCAGCCACCTAGACTAGAAAGGCAGACTCCACTGGGTAGCAAGGCAGAAGGACTGCTATTCCTGATGCTAAAGAAGAAAGGTTCTGATGGGTGTATACATCAGTCTCCATGCCTGGAATTGTTGCTAACGAGCAAAGGCTGTGACTAGGGCCATTATTCCTTTTCTCTGGTTACATGAACAAAGTACTCAGACTCCCAGAATTCAGCTGGCAGACCCTCTTCTGTGCAGAACTCCACGACATTGAAATATTAGACCCACTAAAAGGCATCTCTTAATTTTCTGTGTCTTCTCTACTTGTCTGTTTCTTGTCAGTAATTTAGGCTGTGCTGAGAACAAAGAGACAGAAGAGTAGCAACAGCAGAGCAGTGGCCAAGGAAGAGGCAGGGAAATGGCAGCGGTAGTAACATTTGAGCATTTGGCAGGATGGGCTGTGAGAAATGCACGGCAGTCAGCTGCTTCACAGCCAAAGGAGCATCAGTGGCTACATGGTTTTAGAGTGGCCAGGTCTGGACAATGGAGAGTCGAAGTAGAGGCATAAAAATAAAGGAAAGAGAAGTCAGGCAGAAGAAAGACACAAGGCTAGAGAACAGAACCTGGACTTCTCGGTACCAAGAAGAACTTGAGAGACATCAAGTCTGTAGGGTTGGGAGACTCTGACTGCAGCCGAAGAACCTCAACACTGGCTAGTATGAAGGGAGAAGGGATCCCGACCTCCTTGTCCTGAATAGTAGATGTATCAGGCTACAGAATCTAGATATCTAGGCCTGTGTACATGCTGTAACACTGGTTGGATCCAAGATCCATAAGCTTAAATGACAAGGCTCGCACGAGGGTTGTAGCATACGGGTTGCTATTTACTGTGTGTGGTATTTGTCATATGTACCTGCTTCGCT
Organism: Arvicola amphibius; assembly: GCF_903992535.2. NCBI lineage: Eukaryota > Metazoa > Chordata > Mammalia > Rodentia > Cricetidae > Arvicola > Arvicola amphibius. The sequence goes on along the minus strand of NC_052060.1, from coordinate 43,021,044 downwards.
GCAACTAAATTCAAACAGTAAAGTGAAAGAAATTTCCAAAGACCAGCACTTCAAGGGTTCTCTTTGTCTACAACTTCTATGTAACTAGAACAAAAAGGACCCCAGGTGGTAGGTTACTAACCCATGGATTGTGCTGCCTCAAAGTGCTGAGACAGATCAACACCGGAATGGAGATTGAAAAGCGTGATAATGCAGAGGACTGAGTCTCTCAGGGTAGAGTGTAGCATGAGGTCATCCACTAGGGCATGAGTAACCTACCTGAGGCCACATTTCCAAAGAAAAGAGACTCTTTCACTCCATTAGCTATCAACTGTCAATAGCTTCTCAGCTAAGGCTGAGCTTTGGGAGCCTCTCCCCTCTTCATGCCGGATGTTTTAAAAATCTAGCTTAATCTGTGAGTTAATGTGTTTAACAGGTTTGGCATCCCCAGAGGGCAGTACTCCCTAGTGCTCCTCACCATTCCATAATTTGTACATTCTTTCTATCCCCTCTACTGCAACTTTCTTTATGATCTTTTACTCCTTTTACTCTTTTGGCTTTTGGGGGAGGAGGCAGCTCCCAAATAAATCACATACAGTGGCTTATTCTCAGTTATGAATGCCCAACCTTAGCTTGGCTTGTTTCTTGCCAGCTTTACTTAACTTAAATTATCCCATCTATCTTTGGCCTTGGAGCTTTTATCTTTCTTTATTCCTGTATATCTTTTCTCCCCTTCTTACTCCCTGTCTAGCTGTGTAGCTAGGTAGCTGAGTGGCTGGCCCCAAAGTCCTCCTTCTTCCTCTCTTGTTCCCAGATGTTTATTTTTTTTCTGCCAGAATTCTCATGTTTATCCTTTCTGCCTGCCAGTCCCACCTATTCCTCTCTCCTGACTCACTGTTGGGCTTTCAGCTCTTTATCAGTCTATCAGGTGTTTTAGATGGGCACAGTAGCACAGCTTCACAGAGTTAAACAAATGCAACATAAACAAAAGTTAAAATAATACTTAAAATAATACCTTAAATAATACTCCTTAAAAACACCTTAAAATAATACTCCACAACATTTCTTTGACTCTTTGGAGGAAGGCAATTGATGCAGATGTTCCATTTGTGGCTGAGCCCTCACAGTCAGTTATCGTCAGCATTTGGCACACTAAAGGGTCTCTGCATTAACCATCACCCGCCATGATAAGAAAGTTCTCTGACCAAGGGTGGGAGTAGCACAAATGAATGTGCATAAGCGTAAATATTTAGAAGGCAGTTTGATTAACAGGACCATTTAGAAGAACTCTAGACAAAGGTTCTCTTCCCTTGCCCTAGGTTTTTATCATGCTTATAGGACCAGGCATGAATTTCATTTTGCTTATAAGCTAATTAAACATATAGTTTAACAGATGCAGAGAACCATAGTCAAACATTGGGTGAACTTGGGGAATCCTGTGGAATCCTGGTGGGTGGATTATGGGAACCAGAGGGGCCAGGGACAATATAAGAAAACCCACAGAATCAGCTAACCTGGACTTATTAGAGCTCACAAAGACTAAACAGCCAACGAGAGAACATACAGGGGACTGACCTCTGTACATATGTTACACTTGAGTAGCTTGGTGTACATTTAGGTGGTACCCCTAAATGTGGATGGGCTGTCTTGACTCTTTTGCCTGCTTTTGTGACCCTTTTCTCCTACTGGGTTGCCATCCTTAATATGAGAGGAGGTGCCTAGTCTTACTGCAACTTGTTATTCCATAACTGGCTGATAAGCATGGGAGCGCTGAACTTTTCTGAAGAGAAAGGAGAAGGAGTGGATAGGAGGAGGATGGGGGAGAGACAGGAAGGAGAGGAGGGAAGGAGAGGATTGGGCTATGAAAAATAAATATTTAATTAATTAATTAAAAATGTCAAAAACATATAGTTTAGAAAGGAATTTGAATGGATTTACACCACATTAGTGAACGATGCTGTTCCCCAAAGACATGTGTTATTAAGTAATAATATCAGGGCCAGACATGGATTACATTCCTGTGAGTTATTGATTAGGGAAATCCCAGAACAACACAAACTACCGTCACAGCTTTTGGTTACCTACCTTCAGTATATGGTAAGACTATCTTGCTGAAGATGCTGTACAATTTGGTGGTGGACCACAGAGCAAACAATCTGAAACTGACCAGGAAACTCTCCCTGCTGCCTGGATTCCATAGCACTAGAAGGTGCTCTGCAAATGCCCGGGAGAAAGGGTGTCTGTGGTTTTCTCTAATATGGAAGTCTTCATGTTACAATACCAACCTGCCAGGCAATATGTGCCTACTTGTAATTTAAATACTTACTCATAATTTTTGAAATACCAGTGGTTGGTAAAGGTAAGACACCTTATAATAACCCATGTGAATTTCTGAATATCGAAATAATTTTTTTTCTTTTTTTTTTTTTTTTTTGGTTTTTCGAGACAGGGTTTCTCTGCAGCTTTTTTAGAGCCTGTCCTGGAACTAGCTCTTGTAGACCAGGCTGGCCTCGAACTCACAGAGATCTGCCTGCCTCTGCCTCCCGAGTGCTGGGATTAAAGGTGTGTGCCACCACCGCCCGGCTTGAAATAATTTTTAAAGTATTTAATCTTAGCAAGAGCATTGAGCTATCTTTTCTATCATATAACCTATCTCATCAAAATCTACTCCTTAAGGATAACCCATTCTTTGTCATCAATAAAAACTTTCCCATAAGTTCATGGTTGCTATCACTATATCTTAGAACCTTTTATGCAACTATGGAAATGAAGTACAAGTATATATTTGCATATATGTATTTAAATAACACATAGTTCATTTAAAACTTGCTGGGCTTGCTTGGATATCAGTTCAGGGAACTGATCAAAAGGTCTCAATAGTTCTGTCAAATCCTTAGGAGAATATGTGAGAAATCAAAGAAAAATTAACCCTCTGCAGTGGATGAATAATTGCTGATGCAATGTCTTCTTTGGAAGCACACTACTAACTTTAGCTGGTAGCTAGTTTTTAATATATCTGTCTCAAATCGCCAGAGGCAGACAGATTAGAGGCAAATGAGAGGAGCCTTCTCCAGTTATCGCTAAGCCGGAATAGCTAGCTATTCTCCATGGACAGGTGGCATCTCGCAAAGAGAAATATGAGGCCAGCATTATCATTTCCCTTTCCCCCGCTGTTCTTCCTGCTAACAGGTGTGTGCACACAGCCTGGGAGAGTCTAATTTTGCTTCTGGTATGTATGCTTGCTGTAGATGATTATTTCGATAGACCAGCAGGTCCTTGTTAAAGCTGTGAAGGAGTTGCTACTTGTCCATTTTGTTCTGGCTTTGACTCACTCGTGAGGCATCCTCCCACCCTCTTTTGCTGCCATCCCACCTCTCCTAATCAAGTAGAGACAGCTCCACTTTTGCTGTCATACAATCACACCATGCCATACACGCTTCCCAGGGAAGCTTAAACATTGACTTTGCAGCTGCAGTGAATTCCGTTTCGCAAGCTGCTTTATTGGGATCCTACACTGGAACCCCCTACATCATTAACACGTCACTGAAATGAGAAGATGGTTTGTCTACCTTTGCACAAGATAGACACCAATATAAATATTTGTCCTTCTCCCCTCCTGAAGTTCTAAATAGATGAGTAATTTGTAAAAGAATGCAGCCCTGATTTGCATCTGCTCTGGTTTCTTAGGCTACATAGGAGTGAGTAATAGTCCATCCTGCTCTTGATGCAGGAACAGATTTCCAGGCAATTACCAGCCTCAGATGTGATTGTTGATGACCATGACCTGTGTGCTGATACAGCCACAGGAATGCATGCCAGGAACTGGCAAACATTTTAGAGATGTTTACTTTCTAATGAGTATATGCTACTTGTACGAAGCACTGGGTTATGACATTTATAATATACTTTGATCATATTCACCCTGGCCTGCATGTTTCAACCTGCCTTGCCTTCTCTCATCTCTTTCCCTTCGTCTCTCTTATATGGACCTCCAATACGCTGGTTTCTCATCTCTGTGCACCATCCATTCAAAAGCATTTGTTTTAGCCACTGTGCTAAGCACCAGAAAGTACTAAGACAGAAAAGACAGTTCACTCTGCATCCCCGTGAAACTGATGATATAACAGGAAGTAGAAGCATGAATAACATTTACAGAATGCTATACAGTGACAGGGTAAATTCCAAGTGCTGTGGTGACCAAACCTGAAAGGAGTCATGGAACATGAGTTAGAGCTAGCCAAGCAAAGGTGGGCCAGAGAACCACAGTGTAAGACCTGGAGACCATGGGAGAGGGCACATGCCAGGAGTGAATGAGTGAGCAAGCTGGAAGGAGTTAGAGATATTTTCCCAGCTCCAGCTTTTGGACAATGAATCCAGAAAGTGGGGCTTCTCCATGTGTTTTTGATAATCAGATTTCAGTCTGTTCCACCGTGAGAGAGTGTGATTAGTGGTCCTGTGTGATAGGCATGGTAGAAATTTTGAAAAATGAAACATTGAAACAGAATATTATTGGCTCTAAAGTTGTTACGTAAGCATACTACTACTTATTCGGAAAAACTGTTCACATTGTTTCTGATTTTAATGAAATATGTACATTAAGAATCATAGAGATACGAAAAGGACCTCATGATCGAATGTCTCATTTTATAGGCAGAAACAAATATGAGGCCCAGTAGTCATCAATGATATTTTCCTGATTGACCTGAACCAATTGCAAGTGAAATCTCCATTTTTCTGGTTGACCTGTGCTGAACTGCAAATCAAATCTCCAACGAAATGTACTCTCATCTCACTTCTAGTGACCAATGGATAAAAGCATACTGGTGAAGGCGTGGAGGAAAAAAGAACTTTTGTAAACTGTGGGTGGAAGTACAAGTCAGTAAAACCATGACAAAGAGCAGTACACATGTTGTTCAAAAAGGAAAACAAAAGTAACTAAGTTAGATCTACCACATGATTCAGGTATCTGAATTCTGGGTATATTACCAGAGAAAATAAAAACAACGTAAAAGGGGGGATGACCACATGACCTATAGTATGAGAGCAGTCACAGTGAATGAGCGTTGGAATTAGCCCAGTGACAACCAACTGGTGGAGAAGATGTTCACACGTGCGCTATGGTGTAGTGCATGCTATGTACGGTGTGTTATACAGTCATGAGGGAGAAGGAAATCTTAGTATTTTCTAGTTGAAGCAAAACTGACAGAATTGGAGAACATGGTGTTAGGGGAAGCAGGCAAGCACATAAGCACATGAACATATACACACATACATGTACATGCACACACAGGTACAGCAGTCTCTGTTGCATATATGGAAGCAAAACGCAATGTGAAAAGAGAATAGGAACTGCCAGGGATTAGAAATGAAAGGGTAGATAGGAGCAGGGAAAAAAATGCAGGTTATGTGATCAGTTCATGGCACATGCCTGCATAGACATGGCACACTGAATCCTATTAGTGTGTACAATTTATAAAATTTTAAAAAATTAAAAATGTACTTTGTTAAGTGTCAGTATAAATTATTATTGCATTTAAAAGCTTTAGATTTGCCTTATTTTCAAGAAATGAAATTATTGTTGGGATATACTCACTTGTTTACCCCTTGCCTTTGATCCACTTGAAATTTTCAGTACTCTTGCTATAAAAGAAATCAGCTATGGGAAGTGGACTTGTTTGGTGGTATTCTCCTACTTGAGTTTCTTATGCATAAATTTGGTAGGTTGAAAAAATATACTAAGTTGTCAGTTTAACTATCATATATATGTGGTCAAATGAATTTGTACAAGTACAGAAAAAAGAACACCCATATAATTCAATTCAGAGATCAATCAGTTCATGGAGGGCTTTGTGGTGATGAAAGCCAGCATTTGGAGGAAGTATTATTCTTGGCAGATGTACTACAATGTACTTCAAGCAGGACTCATTCTAATCGAGAATAAGATTAACCATTTATTGAAATATCAAGCACAGCACTGTAGAAAGAGTAAATGGAAATAAATAGAAATCTCAAGAGAAACCATAAATGGGTATTAGCCCAGCTGGTAGTGCAGTTTAATCCTTCTCCTCTGCAGTCCCCAGATGCAATTTGTTTTAAGGGAACTCCTAATCTCCTCTGCATCTGTTCTGGGAAGCCTGTGTGAGGCAGAGAGTTTACAGTAGAGCCACCATCCGAACAGACTCACAAACACAAACCTAGTGCTACAATTTATCCAACCAATTCAGAAGTTTGATCTTCATTTTCTCTATTTCTGGAGTTCAGTTTCCCAATCCACATACTGTCGGGAATGAATGGTCTAGGCCAGGAACTGCTATGTTTTCACCCAGTGTTTATTGAAATGGAGAGAGAGATACACAGAACCCAAGACACAGAACACCTGAGTAGAGGATCACAGATCCCCCTGCTGGACTACCTACATCACATGTTGTGGGGTACCAGAGTTGAAGCACATGCAGCCAAGATGCTAACAACAATAAGACCATGGTTAACATATAACATTCCATCTCCGGAAGTGTCCTTAATCTGAAGCAATTTAACCGTCCAGAAGCAAGCATGGACCACATGTTTTGATGTAGATGCTTTTAACACAATAGTAAATTCCTCCAAATGGGTTTCTTTGTGTCTCTTCTATGCTCAGTTTTCCCATTCCAACTGGTGAAGAAAAGATGGCCTAGAAAGAGAAAGTGAGTAGAAAGAGAGAAGCCAGAAGAATATGTATAGAAACTGGGACAGAGCCACGAGGACTTATCTCAAGTGTTATCTCCTTTTCCAAAGCTGGAACTCTCCCTTATGGGAATGAGAATTCAAAGAAACAGAAGCTAGCACTTGTTCTTACACAGTCTGACTTACATCCGTAACCCCTAGCCATGACTGAGGCCAGAGGCTCCTTCATCCCTCTGCTTTGAAGATTATTAGAACTTAAGATAGGATTAGCCATCTAAGAAGTAATGCTTATCAAATTTCACTTCAACTTTTTTTTTTTTTATCATAAACTAGGTTTGCCTAAAGTCTCTAGCACTGGCTAGCATCTGGTGTGGGGGCCTAGGGAGCAATCTTCTCCACCTACATAGTTCTGGAATTAGAATCACAGGTTCTCAGTATGTTGTGAGCCGAAGGGAACCATAGAAGGTAGTTTGACTTATTAAACACTGGAGGCCTTTTGCCTCCACTCTTGCAAGTTGATCATTGCTCCTCCCAGTGTGTCTTTTGAGTACATGATTAGAGGCATGATGGAATGAAAAGAACATTTAATTGGGACTAGGTAGAAGGCTCTGTGATTTATAGTTACGCTATTTAAATTACACCAGGGCTGTGAGCTATTGTTGCATTTATTCAGAATCCACTTATAAGAAGCTTATTTAGTCATGCTGCGAATTAAAAGCAAACAAACACCATTCTTTCTGGACCCCATCTTTTCTTCTTTTTTACATTGAAATATTTTCACTTGAATTCAACATATGTTAATTACTTGATATGTTAACAGTATCATCAAAAAGGGATGTTGAAGCAGTATGTTCAATTGAGATGATTAAGTGTGTGTGTATGTGTGTGTGTGTGTGTGTGTGTGTGTGTGTAAATACAGACACCAAAGAATTTTATTTTAACTTATGGATTGAGTTTTTTAGATCTAACAAAGATTTAAAAAAGATTCTAAGCACACACAGACACATACACAAAATGGAGCCTAGTATGGCTTCCTCATAACCACCTTTCCTAGGGTAGGCTTGATACAACAGAGGCAGCTCCTTTAAGAGGCAGTTTCCTTGGTTCAATGCTAGTGAGCATAGCTTTTTAAAGAGGCACTGCTATTGAACAATTAAAATCTACATGCAGAATGTAGATTAATAGAAATGGGTTAATTTAATTTATAAGAGCTAATTCATAATAAACCAGAGCTATTGGTCAAATATTTGTAATTAATATTAAGTCTCCGTGTCTGACTAGCAACTCCTCTAACTCTGTCCTTCTTCTTCCCAGTGTCCTTAGTCTTTTATTCCGACATAACCTTATCCTGTCCAGGTACTAGACAGTCAGCTTCTTTATTAACTCGAAGACAATGATATATATTCACATAGTTTAAAAAGATATTCTGCAGTATATCTCAACTATTTTAAAATAATGTCAATCAATTTGTTATTAAGTATGGGGCCCTACTCTAAAGTGTTTAGTGAAGCAAGGGACCACTTGTTTGTTTGTCCCGGCCACCCAGAACCAAAATAATCACACAGAAATTGTATTAATTAAATCACTGCTAGGACATTAGCTCTAACTTCTTATTGGCTAACTCTTACATCTTAATTTAACCCATTTCTATTAATCTGTGTATCACCACGAGTTTGTGGCCTACCAGCAAAGTTCCAGCACATCTCTCTCCAGGAGCGGATCCATGGCATCTCTTAGACTCCACCCTTCTTTCTCCCAGCATTCAATCCAGTCCTCCCTGCCTACCTAAGTTCTGCCCTATCAACAGACCAAGGAAGTTTCTTTATTCATTAATGGTAATCACAGCACACAGAGGAAATTTCCACATCACCTCCCCTTTTCTGTATAAATAAAAAGAAGACTTTACTCTTTTCTTTTTAAAGCATTAACTTTATTTTATAACTCTATCTTATTTCTTCTCTCTTCCAAGCCTACATATATTTATCCAACACAATGACCCATCTGGATTTGTCTTTATTGCATATCTGTAATTCTTTACTGTCCAGGAGTGCTTTTTAAAGTGTTAAGCACTTCTTAAAAACTTAAGTTGCACCATTAGTAGGTTGTCTCTTTGACTCCACCCTTCTTTCTCCCAGCATTCAGTCCAGTCCTCTCTGCCTACCTAAGTTTTGCCCTATCCACAGGCCAAGGCAGTTTCTTTATTGATTTATGATAATCACAGCAAACAGAGGAGACTCCCATATCAGTTTAGGAGCATTATTACATTTATTTTCCATAATAGTTTTGTCCTCAGGTCATGATGCTACTGACACATGAATAAATTAACTTCCCTATGTTCACCCAGTAGGTAGTTGGGAAAGTGTTTGTCAATCTAGACTGTGTAGCCGGACTCTAAACTCAGTCCTTCCATGGCATTGCTTCCACAGGTGGTACTTTATGTTTCATTTGTTTCTTTATCACAATTGGCATAGAGGATGACATTCTTTATGAGTTCCAGGACCCAAGGCAATTCCAGAGTACATCTTCAACATGAGGAAATACCAATGTAATCAACAGTACCTACATAGGGCAATCATGTAGAAACTGTATGATTCTTGTGCCATGTTTTGTTAAGTAGTTTAACCATTTGGATGTTAATTATCTATTTGAAAAATAATTGTAAGCCGGGCGATGGTGGCGCACACCTTTAATCCCAGCACTCGGGAGGCAGAGGCAGGTGGATCTCTGTGAGTTCGAGACCAGCCTGGTCTACAAGAGCTAGTTCCAGGACAGGCTCCAAAGCCACAGAGAAACCCTGTCTCGAAAAACCAAAAAAAAAAAAAAAAAAAAAAAAAAAAAAGAAAAGAAAAATAATTGTAGTTAGCCTTTAAAGAATATTTACTCTAATAGTAACTGAGAAAAACAAAATTAAATTAAATTGTCTATTTTTCTTCTGTGATTAAGAACTTTCAATTTTATTAAGTGGGGAGACATGCAGTTGGAACTTCTAAAGATTACAAAAGTTTTTTTATCAAGATAATTAAAAGAAGACCTAGGTTATTACTCAATAGTAAAATACTTGCATAATTTGTATAAAGCCCTAGATTTAATTACCATTAAAAATAAAAGCAAGAAGAATAAGAAAGAAAAAAAATTAAGCCCATTTTTTTCATGCTAAAAAACTTCCATTTCTGTAATTCAAAGACACTACTTCTAATTTTCTTTTATTTAACTAATAATGATACATATTACAATGACATTTGTTGAGTTTTTCTGGAACAAATGCAATGAAAAGTCACCTTTAGATTATCCATGAAGTTGACATTGACCTCTGTTTGACAGATGAAGAATAAGTAAAAGATTTATTTTTCTTTTTCAGACATGAATAAGTCTGGAATCAAGTCTCAATCTTTTTGAGAGAAGACATGTGTATCCTAACAAAAAGGTGGTGGTCAAAACTAGGAAATACTAGTAACGGTGAAGAGAAGCCCTTGCAGTAGTCAGAGGAGCCATTAGATGACTAGTGAGCCCAGCTATGAAATGGAGAGGAAAACAATCCAACTGAAGTTGCAAATGCATAATTTGGTCTTTTGGTAGATCAATTCCCATTTTTTTTCTGAGAAATCACCATGTTGATTTCCATGGTGACTGTACAAGTTTGCACTCCCACCAGCAATCACAGAGTGTTCTCCTTGCTCCACATCTTGTCTGTCATGAACTGTCAGCATGTTTCTGATCTTAGCCATTCTAACAGGTGTATGTGGAATCTCAGAGTCATTTTGATTTGCATCTCCCTAATGGATAAGGATGATGGACATTTCTTTAAGAGTTTCTTAGACACTTGAGATTCCTCTGTTGAGAATTATCTGTTTAGATTTGTACCTCATATTTTATTTTTTTCCTCATTTTATTAAAAATTTCCATCTCCTTGTACCTCATACTTTAATTAGATTATTTTTGTTGTTGTTGTCTAGTTGCTTGAGTTCTTTATATACTCTGAAAATCAGCCCTCTGACAGATATGAGGTTGGGGAAGATATTTTCCCATTCTGTATGCTGCTGTCCTATTGATATCTTTGCCTTACAGAAGTTTTTCAGTTTCATGAGGTCCAATTTATTAATTGTTTATCTTAGTGTCTGTACTATTAGAGTCCTGTTCAGGAAGTAGTCTCCTGTGCCAGTGTGTTTCAGGATATTTCCCACGTTCTCTTCTGTCAGGTTCAGTATCTCTAAATTCATTTGAGGTCTTTTTTCCACTTGAATGTGAGTTTTTTTTTTTTTTTTTGATCAATCTTGGGCATATATTCAGGTAACAAGGGGAGGTTCTGTTGGGGGGGGGGGAACACCTGGATCTCCATGGGAAGAAGAAATAAGAGATTCCATGGTGGACTGCTGGTGGGTGGGAATGAGAAGATGAGCATCAGGTGTGGGAATGAAGAGGAAGGAGGGTGCTATGAGCCAAAGGATGATGCAGCCATCATTTCATAAGGCCAACCCATCAGAATCAAGGATTCTGTTGGAGGATTAAACCAAGATGTAAGGCCTTGTTAATGATTTGGCTGCTTTCTTGCTGTAGATTTCTTGTCGTAGCTTATTCTTAACTGTTACAAATTTGAGTTATATCTCCCACAGTTCAGGACTATTTGATCATTTATTGGGCACAATTTCCCCCTATGCATTTGGGGTATATTGATAACATCTCCTTTCTATGTGTAAAAACAGTCACACAGAAAAAAACAAAAAACAAAACCCTGTTTCCTACTACCAGGTCTTTATTCCTTTCTCCAATGTAGTAAGCTTAGAGGTCTGCCTTCCTGCAGTTGTCTTTATTGGCAGTCATTTGGTCAACATTACGTGTCCAGGCAGAAGTATTTCATTTCTGACATTTCAGATATCCAAAGACATAGAATTACTACATGCATAAAACTGTTGATTCATGACCACTTAGATAGACAGAAAATAAGCACGTCTTGGATTTACTTGTCTTGCAGATAAGAAAAGCAATGGCCTAAAACTAACCTTGCACTAAAAGCTTTCTAACTCCTCACCCTTTCTTTCATCCCGGTTTGTTGATGATTTTAGTTCAGGAGATTTACTGTTTGTGTTTACCTTGACAAAATAATGAGAAAGGTAATCAGCCTATTTGTCCTCAGAGGAAAAAGAGGAAAAGTGAACTTTCCTAGAGACCTGCTGAGGACCTGCGCTACTAAGCCAGGTTCCGTTTCTTGTGCAAATTAAGTGTAAATCCTCTCTTTGTTCTACAGCCTTGAGCAATGGGTGCTGTCCTTAGACCTAAAGAGCTTCTTTCAAGCTGCTGATTATAGCGAAAGTGCTGAAGCAGACCAAAAGCTACACAAATTCCTCTGCGGCTTACGCGGGTTGCCTAGCTACCACCGGTAACTTACCCCTCCCGTTGGAAAAAGGCAAGAGCTCACTGGAAGTGGTGCATGGAGAAAAACCAGCTTTTATATTATGAAATCTGCCGATTAATAGATTTTCGTTCAATACTTAATACTTAGCAGTTAGAGAATGAAGATAAGTACGCGATTTCTCCCTTTCGACTCCCTTGTTGGTTTAATCCCTAGTTAACCTCATTGAGGAGCCTTCATTAATCACACCACTCCTACCTGTGACAGCTGACAGTGTTCTGTGTGTAATTCTGATCTGCGTCTGTGACCCTGAGAAGCTCAAGCCTCGCACTAAATTGCCAAAAGAATTACTGTTGTAAATGTATATATTCTAGTACCCTCAAGAACTTTTCTTAGAATAATAAAGAGAAATGAGCAGAAAGAACGTGGTATGAGTAGATTCTTTAACCCTCAGCTTTTAGTCCCTTTGCTAATTGTAGCATCTCTTTTCAACCCCAAGAAGACGACTTTTAAGGCTGAACCTTAAAAGCTTTCTATAGAAGGGGGTATTACTGGGTCTAAATCAAGAATCAGAAGCCTGGTGCAAGGGAATCTCCCAGGAATCTATAAAGATGACCTCCAGCTTAGACTTCTAGCAATAGTTGATGTGTAGCCTGAACTGACCATCTCCTGTGACCAGGAAAGACTTCAAGTGGAGGGATTGGGACA